>NC_134572.1:109939008-110106508 GCF_050947875.1 Dermacentor variabilis
TTCACCTTCATGTTGCGTCTCGCTTCAACGCAAACTAAGCGTCGAAAGCACAGCGCGTAGGAAGCTACTAGCTCTCGGTGGACTTCGTCCACATCGCAGATCTCTTTCGAGATGTCGGCGCCATGTGGCGTATGTAGCAGCCACCGGTAGTGGCAGGCTGATTCCAAGTTTGACCTTGGCTGAGCACGAAGGTCAGGTTTACGGAACCAGGCGTTCTTTGGGTTTGTATCTGGAGTAGTAGAGCTATCGCTATATATAAAATGAGCAAACATGCTCCACCCACAAAAAACGCAGTCTACCTATCTTTCACGTCTGAAAGAGAGCCGAACCAGCCAAATTATAGGCAACGAATAAATTCACTTAGTTTCCTGATGCCAAGAGGTATTGCATGTTAAAAACAGCCATTTGATTACGACAGCAATTATATGGACACTCCAGGCGCGTTTCTGCCGTCGGCGTCGCCGTGTCGTTCCGTTTGAGTGAAAGCGTGTCAGGGTGAGCCGGCGAACGCGGCTCAACCTCGCGTGCGCGAGCGAGGAACGCGGTTCGGATGCGTGCCCTCTCCTGTTTCGCGCGGTACAGGGGGATCAGGCGCGAGAAGAGGCGCGTTCTTCTCCGGTGGCTGCTAGGGTGCCTCGACGTCCTCCTCGTCAGCTGCTACGTGCAGAGTGGAGACAACCGCGGCGTCTACTACGTCACTGTCACGCGATTGGCGGACGCCGTATAGTAGACGCCTTTGGCGGACGCCGTAAGGACACGTTGCCGGCGCCCGTGTGTCTTGAAAGCGACCTGCGGCGTGGCCAAAGTGCGCGCCCGCGCAGGCCTCATCTTCAAAGCGATCTGCGATGTTTGCAGGGTGCGCGTAGTGCCGGTAGCTTCGCATGCGTCGTGCTTTCGACTTTTCGTTCGCGTTGAAGCGACAGACACATGAAGGTCGATTCACTTGCTGCTGCCGCGATTCCTCACTCCAGAATTTTGACAGCGAGTGTCCGCGCTCATCGAGCGAGATGTGTTCATGTTTACCTGTGTGCGCTTGACACCGCGCTTGTTAATTTAGTTAAAACACGTTGGCGGGCTAGTTGGTTTGAAACCATGATAGAATGTGTAACTGCGACTGAACGAGGACGTACAAAGAAGCAGGCACACAAAGACAGCACTGTCTCTGTGTGTATATTTATTTGTGCGTCCTCGTTGAGTCACGCTTACACATTAGATCATGGTTAATTTAGTTCGTAAGCAAATGTTTAGAAGTTTACACGGCCGTTAAAACTCCTACCCTCACTTCGTACAGCTATCTACTAATTTACTATCGCAATCGTAGCTTCGCCTTTCGGGCGGAACTGCGGATTTTCTTTTTCTTGCAGATCCGTCTGCGTTACTGGTTTCAGGATTTAGCATGAGTGTCTATAGGGAAAACTTAATGGTTGATCCGGATATCACGGCTCAGCCATAGTGAACATCTTAGCTCGAAACAACGAGCTTTCATTTTCCAATTAATCCAGCAGTTACGTTAGCAGTTCAAAGTCATTAAGCTGTGAGCGCACTCCAGCTGGCTCTGCTCTCTTTCAGACGTGAAGGGCTTGTACACTGCGTTTTTTCTTTTTTTTTGGGGGGGGGGGGGGTGCGGGGCTGGAGCTTGTTTCTAGTTCTTAGGTTGCCACCTGCTATAGTTGTAGTGGATGAAGGTCAATGTCTTCCAGGGCCAGTTGAAGGTGAGGACGGGGTGTATGACGCGTAAATCTATTGTGAGAGCCGAGATGGAGGGACAACATGTGATTGACGTCAACCGGTGGTTTAATTCCCGTTCCAGCATTTTCGCATGACGTAATACTACTACTACCAATAATAATAATAATAATAATAATAATAATAATAATAATAATAATAATAATAATAATAATAATAATAATAATAATAATAATAATAATAATAATAATAATAATAATAAGTTTTGTCACATTCTTAAACCGAGCTGTTTTAGGAATTGGCCCACAAAAAGCATTACCAGAGTCACAAGAAAAACGCGGTTAGTACCAAAACGAGAGCAAAACGCTTTATCAACCCAAATTTTCGAGCTTTATGAATAGCGATAGCCAAATCGTCTATTTTTGAACGCGACTATGTGAAATCTACAGGCGGTTTTTCAGGAACTGCGTGACAGCGCTCACTCAAATGAAGAGAGGAACCCTATTGCGAAAGCGAAGCATGCTAACAGACGGGCTGCTCTGGACTTCCGCAGTGAGTCGTAACAGCTCTCTGTGTAGTTATGGAATTTGTTCGTGCGATGTTCTTGGAAAAAGAATAACAATCTAGGTTCCACTCCACTCTGCAGTTGTTAGAAACCATCGGTGAAAATGAGCTAAATTTGTCGGCGTGTCAGCTTTCCAATAGTCTTTTGGCAATAGTGCCCACCGCAATTTCATAAGACCAACTTTTCTATTCCATTGCCGCCTCATGTTTGGGGGTGAACTCGTGCGCCGTAGCTTTTCAAGTTGGAAATATGCCATGAGGTTTACGAAGATCGAAGGCATTGGTGGATAAGATGTTTCGTGGGCCAAAATTTATACGAACATGCGGCTGTTAACTCACATTTCTCACAACTTGTGTTTCTTTCATTGTAAAACGACGTTATATTAAAACACTGTGGAACACCGACAAAAGTGGTGTCATTTGAAGGATTGTTGGTCTTCCGAAAAACATCGATATGACAAATAACTACATAATTACATGCAATTGGCCTTCCTTAGACAATCTAAGGCAGTACCTCGCTTAATTTCTTATCGACAGTTTTCCCACCAGAACGTAGTGACTTATCGGTTGTAAAAGCGGTAATCGTTCCAAGAAATGTGACTAATAGTAATAAAATATAGTCAGGAGGCCTATAATCATCGCGTCAAACGATCTTTCTCTTTCATTAAAACTTTGCTAGCACTTCAAGCTTTTATTTTCTTGCACTTTGTCACCCCTTGGCCTTTCATGGTTGAACGATACGTGCGGAAACCATAATGCTCTGCAATAAGTATTTGAGATAAGGATGAACAAACAGAAAAAATAATTTCACTGAGCTCAGTGACATCATGTCTAATAAAATAATTTGCAGACTCGCTGCCGCAGACAAATATGGTTCTCCTTCAGATTTCACAAATGCATATAACGCTGAGCTTAGTTATCTGTGTTGTATCTGTGGAGCCTTAGTCATCTGCACTGTCTTGAGTTACGCAATATATGACTGAGATAATACGTGACCATAAACACACCATTAGGATTGTGGATTAGCAAGTTCTAACGACCGTAAACTCGGTACAGTGCCTTAAATTGTTGGCAATTAACGTGAAAAGCCTTCGATAAGTTGCCTGTAACTTTATTCCGACTGTTTTCCGCATTTTCGCCTCTATTCTGTCATTCAGATAAGCGACATATAAAAATTTCTGTTAAATTATAAATTTCGCATTGGGAATGGTTAAGCATGTTGTCATGGCAAGGCTTAAATGTTTTTAGTTGCTGTGTCGAGAAAGATGCCAGAGTAGGTAAACACCCCAAAACTCATCATGTGAGAAAAAAAGTAAAGTTTTTATAGTAAACACAATTTGTCATCATTTCCCGCGCGGATTTGTTTGTTTGTTTATTCGTTTGTCGGAACATGTGTGACTGCCTGCTCTTTATGCGCCCTCTTGCGTACCCATCTTTTTTCCATACTCCTAGTGAAATTGAAAGAATGACAACCATTCCACTCTGTGAAGATGAAATGGCAGCGAAAGCTAACAACAGTCGAAGCTCTCAAACGAAAAGCAAAGTGCTTTCGCTGCCATTCCATCTTCACGGAGTGGAAAGGTTGTCATGTTTTGCGTTGCGAGTCTGGCGTGGTTGCTCGTTCGAAGGTACCCGGGCTCGAGATTGTCGCTTTCGTTCAGCATCGCGGTGACGTTCTTCGTCGGTGCTGTTCCCTCCGGCGCTCCTCGTGCGCATGTTGTTCTTCGGGTGTAGGAACCATACGTGTCCGCCCAGTCGATAACGCAGCTGCATTTAGCGCCGATACTCTCCTGCTTAAATACTGCGATAACCTTGACCTCACGCTGTTGTTGACGGCAAGCGTTCGAATCCCTTCCGCGTTTTGAAATGTGCGCTGGCGCACTGCACCCGTATGAGTTTGTTGGAAATTGCCAAGTCCGTTTCTGTTGCCAGACGCCGAAAAGCTACGTTGTGCCGGGACCTCTTTGGGTCTCACGTGTGACAACGATCGTTCACAGGTTCCCGAGCCTACAGACATATGTGCCATTGAGATTGGACTCTTTCTGCACTATCACCAGGATCGGCCCACACATGGCAGTTTTTTGTGTTGACGGACGTCGAAAAAACTACTGAAGTTTAGACATATACAGCTTTCGCTGTAAAACTCGAACCGGCATTACGCATAGCCAGGGGCCTTTTCTGCACCTTCGAATGAAGTAAAAATTTAAGTTTTCCAAGAGTGATGAAACACCCGCTTCTCTGTGCTTATCTGCTGCGGAAACGTAATTGCGTTGCCTCAAAAACAGGTGCGCTTTATTGGTTTTCTAAATTTTCGCTGGTGGGCACATTTCGTTTGTTACGTATATCTTCTTGGTTGCAACGCTATAGACTCGCATCGATCAACCTCATGCTCTTCTTGCCATTTTACTTTCATTAAAGAAAAATAGGTCTCTTGGGAGAAATTGCTTCAGCGAGTAAACAATACTGGAAGCCTTAAGAAAACGCAATTTCGTTATCACTTGCGAGTGACGTCAACAAGAAAGAACGGAGGCAAACGTACTTGGTGCATTTAAAGAAAAAGTGGGGGGGGGGGGAAGTGAGAAAGGAGGAACCCGCCGTTTTCCTCCTTCAGGCCGATGAGTTCCTACTTCACACGCAATTCACATGTTGCGCCCTCTTGCGGCAATCAAAGGGGAGGAATGTTTGTCCCTTGCGTATGTGTCTTGCGTCGCCGCTTTCGGTGACCCGAACATCGGCGATAATAACTTCTTTTCGAAGAAAAGTAATACTAAATAGCAAAACCTGAGGTATAAACATTGCATGAGAAGCGACCACCAGTGTCAAACCTCTAGCTCGAACGGGAGCTGCGATGCGAGAATAGTTCAACTCGAAAGCAGCGTCCTGCTGCTGACGCACAGCGAGACAAGCCGTACACAGGCATCTAAGCCTAGACGCCGCAGATATCGGCCAGCCTTTCTCGTTTTGATGCATGAAATTATGATGAGGAGAAGGTTAAGCTAT
Organism: Dermacentor variabilis; assembly: GCF_050947875.1. Taxonomy (NCBI): domain Eukaryota; kingdom Metazoa; phylum Arthropoda; class Arachnida; order Ixodida; family Ixodidae; genus Dermacentor; species Dermacentor variabilis. The sequence continues at coordinate 109,944,259 of NC_134572.1, forward strand.
AGCGAATGTATGCAAATGTGATTGTTTTGAAGCGCCATCCGCGACGTCTTGGAAGCGAAAGCAAAATACGTTTGCTGGCGCCGTCGGCACGTAGCCGGGTGGTGTGAGCGCACCACCGCCGTAAGCCACGCCTCCCAATCGACAGATGGGACACAAACCCTGCCACCATACCAAGGAGGCGCTCGAGTGCACCATGCAACCAGCTATACAGTTGTATATCCAGCGTTACTTGCGTACCAATGCGTCCGAGTCTACGCCCGCCAGTGGCGGCTTCTCCGTGATGCATCGTGTAGCGCGAAGGACACTAGAGAGACAGGAACCACCGACCAACGGTAGATGATGTATTTCCTAAAAGGTGGGGTGCAAGCAAACGTGAAAACAAAAAAGTATCCAGAAAATAAGTTTCAAAAGAAAAGCTTTTACAAATTGCTGACTTCCGCGTTACAGCTTTGCACATACGGCCGTCAGCGTTTGTGAAGAAACGGAGACACCCTCGAAGGTAACATGTAGAGCGACAATTGAAACTACTAAGTACGAAAAGCCTAATGAAAGGCACAAGGGCCCGGGCAAGCGGATGTGCCCAGACGTGAACGGGAGACCAAACTAACGGGACACACATGATGACGGCAGCGTTGTGCACTGTGTCGAGTGCCGGTATTCTAGAAAGCTGCAGGGCACTGTCGAACTCGAACATTGGTACGAAGCGAAACCACTCTCTCTCTCTAGCAGGAAGCCCGGCTAGCACAGCGCAGACACAGCTTTGCAGCGGAGGCGCTCCGAGAGAAATGGCATACTCCATAGTCGTAGCTATCCTGCCGGTCACTTGTCACGACGGTTACGCTTCAGCCACTGTATTTACGGTATGTTTATAGTAGTTGTATCCTAGTAGACTATATCGCAACAATCTTCCTTACCACGACTCTCCTGGAGATATAGCAGACATCAGCATCAGCAGTTAGCCTTTTGATATCGTCAATGGTGAGCAAGGCCTGTCACGCCAATCGCTGTGAGTAATGTTTGGTTCTCGTATGTAGTAGTATCCTGATATCACGGCGAGTAACATTTATCATAGCCTTCTTGGATGATATGCTAGCACGTATAATCCGCTCTCCTCCAACCACTATATCCTTACAAATTGCACGCAGCTGCTGAGCGTGTAGCAGCGAATGACGTCCTCGACGTAGCCGAATACTTTTGGTCTGTGGACAGGGAGGGAAAACATGATTTCGAGAGCTTGCTCGAAAGCGGTGGTTTCAACATTCCGGTCAGATTCATGTGTCAGGCCCAGCGCATTAACCGTTTGTTATGGGCGCAATGCATGAACCAGGGACGATGGCGAAATTTTGGTGCAGCAAGCTGGGAGGCCAGCGCAGCCTGTGGCTACTGCAGCGACGAGGAAACAATACGTCATGTTCTGTGTCAAAGCCCGCAATACAATGCGCAAAGGCAATCGCTATGCTGAATAAATAGTTCTTCAGCATAGGTTCAGCATAGGTTCAGCTATTTCAGCATAGTAGAAATAGGTCTGAAGAAATAGTTATACAGTATCCACTGTACTCATCCTCTCATCCGAACGACATGCAAGGACTACTGCGCTTCTTGCGATCCCCTGGCCTGTGTGAACGCCTCTAACAGGAAACGCCCTTCCAGCTCCTTTTTTATATATCTCTCTCTCTTCTTTACTCTTTCCTAAACCTAACCTACACCTTGACCTAAGCCCTCAAGCTTTTCTAAAGCGATTTTCCCCACTCAACTGCAAGGTAGAAAACCGGAAACTCGCATCTGGTTAACCTTGCCGCCTGTCCTACCTCTTTTCCTCGCTGTACCGACATTGTTGTTTCCTGTACCGACATGCTACTTCCGACATACCAGTGCGGTGAGCGCTAGTGTTAGCAAAAAAAAAAAAAAAGAGATCGTGGGATTTTACGTGGCGAAAGCATTGTATGGTTATGAGGAATGCTGCAGTTGGGGAGTCCGTATTAGTGTCGAACTCCTTGGCACCATGATGTTTGTAAACGGAACTATGTATTGTCATAACTGAAGCAATTCCAAAGACGTAAAATACGGTTTATTTGTGCCCGATACTGGCAACGAGACGCTGTAACTGCACTCTGTGTGAATGCAAATCTGCTTCTGCTAGTGTCAGCAGTAAAGAAAAATGGCTTAGCCTTTTCTACTCGATCATTAACGAGCTAGTATTTGTTGATAATTGCCTGTATATGAACGAATCAGGCTCGTGTTGTACGAAATAAACGTAGCAGCCACGTTAAGGAAGAACGTTTTTACAAACATTGCTAGAAATCCTCATTTTCATATTGACAGCACGTGACTGCAATCGCCTTCCGGTATACATTGTAAATGCAAGAACACGTAAGCAGTTTTCCGCGCGTGTGGCGGAGCATTTTAAACTATAGGGCATATATCGTTGCTGTGCTGTATGGGACTGCTCTGTTCCCTGCTTACTGTATGTTATTGCATCTTTAGTTTCCACTCTTGTATTGACCCTGATGTGTACCAACAGTATCTGTAAATAAAATACGTCAACAAATCTAGGAGCACTTCCTGTGCTGACTTGTGCACCATTACAGCATTAATACGAGATAAGCGGGTTTCTTAAGTGTTACTCGACTTCGCTCTTCAATCGTACTCTTCGATCCGCCCTTAGCACCTCACCAAGACTGCACCGACGCGAGGCTACCCTGCCTTGTCGGCTATGGCTAGATGACTAGCGTTTTAAAAAAAATATTTGCCTTCAGTATTTTAATGGCTGACAACGCTGTCTATGATGGCTGAAATCGCGAGGAGAACCGTGAACACGCTTTGTGCGACTGTCCGCAGTACAGTGCACGGAGACCATTTCTCGAAACCGCTCTAGCTGATGTTGATGGCAGGTTATTGTTAGAACACATGATTTTAGAATACCACCCTGGGGAGCCTAGACGCTAGAGTGCGTCGAACAACAATTTGTGCTCTGTAACAATTCCGGGAAACAAATAACAAACAACAACAACAAAGAAACAACAAATAACGCTCATCAACAAATCTACACGAGCATCTTAAGAACTTACTACTGTTAACTGTTATTCTATGCTGTGATGTCATGCGATGATCATGACTAGCCGATATCGATGGCTTCTGCTCCCTCCCTCTCTCCCTCTCTCGGTACTTTTTTTTATTCTTTCTACCTTCCCTTCGCTGTCGCCTCAGTGTAGGTAAGCTAACCGGATTCAACGTTCTGATTAACCTTTGCCTTACTCCTTCCGTCTCTCACCACTCCGCTTTATTATGACATATTATAAAGAAGCAGCAGGCAACGGTTGGATGTAAATGTAATCTATTCAACGCAGAAACATAATCTTAATTCAGTGCCGACTGTTTGGGTCACTGTGCGCTTTAAGGCCACGTACTTACACAATAAGAACTTTCGTAATTGGTGTGCCCTCCATTTTGCCACAACGCGCAGCCGGCGCGACATCATTACGCCTGGGATATTTTGGCTGCGAAGATGAGAAATACTGAGATATAACGCACCATACGAAATGTTTGCCATGCTCAAGAAGTTTTGTTTTTTTATGAATAATATATATTGAATGTCATTCGGCCAAAAATTTGTTTCAGAGTCCTCTACCACGGCGTCTGTCGTACGCAGTCTATTGCTTTTCGAGCACCAAGGCTCCTGAATATAATCCCGGAAAGTAATTATCGGATCAGTTTCTCTGCTTTTCTTCTTTCTTTTTTTGCTGGATACGTCGCAAATGACATCGTATTGTAAAGTATAAAAGGAGTGTTAGGCATAGCACACTCCTTTTCTTGTGGATCTCCCAAGGTACACCGAACACATACATTTTATCAAATCACCGCTTTCTACTTTACTTTTTCAACCAGAAAGAAATAACAGCAGCAAAGCGAGCCTGAGGGACGGATTTGTCGTGCACTAGACATTTGCGGAGCTATGCTTGCAAACAAAGACAGGTAAAAGATTTAAGAAGTTATAAAAATAGTGTGTGTAGGGGGGGAGGGGGAGTGGCGGGGGTCGAAAATGAACCAACCTATTTTCTGTCGCTGGCTGCGACAGCCGAGTAAAGCTCACTGGGCGCTGGCAAGATCCTTTACTTGTGCTGCTTTCATTTCCAGCCATATTGCTCGCTGTGTGGCGTCTTGGTAGTTCAATCTTCGCTATTGCGACGTCGATTTCAGCGGCTCTTCTTATCGCTTAGTCCTCCGCTTTGTTCTTTTCGCTTAAGGACCGTTTCGAGCAAAGTAGTTTTGAGCAATGACAAATCATTTGTTTGTTCTATAAAGTAACAATACCGTAGCAAAACGGGGCCCCAGGAGACGAGCGACGAGCATTCGGGCAGCGAACAAGATCGGATCTGATGCGTTTTCTTTCTCTTCTGTTCGATCCTTTTCTAATGGTGCAAGAAACAAGACGCCAATAAATGGCAACGCAATTCGTGGTATCCCAAATGGAACAATAAAAGAAAAACGAAGCTGCAACGGGGTCCTATCTGACGTATTGAATTTGATTTCGTTGTCTGTTCCACGTATTTTCACTCAGATTAATATGGGCGCATTGATCCGTCTCACTATTTTGTTGTTAACCTCGGAAACCTTTGTCACGTCAGCTCATTAGAGCAGTGGTGAACTTTTCTATACCTGCTTAGGACACTGAGCCATCATTTTCATTAAAGTTGTGGGGATGCGCAACTCTCGCGCGTCCCTTGATATGTTTTTCCCGCACGGCACGTCTCCCGAAGCCGCGGGCGCCAGACCCCGCGGCGGTCGGAGTGGTTGAGGCGCAGTACGAGAGGGCGCGAGTGTTGCGCAGCTAACGCCGCCGACAGGCGGCGTTACTTGGGCGCCGAAAGACAAGGCGCTCTCTTTGGTTCGGGACAGCGAGCAGTGCGGACGTGCCGTGCCGCGCGTGCGCCGATCCATGCTTCTGCGAGACCGTCTCGCGTGGCCGGCTTCGAACGCGCCACCGTTCGCGTGACCGTACGCGCGAACGACCAGGCGTTGGGATCCAGCATGGGGCGAACATATTCGCTCGCTATCCGGTCGCGGTGAGTCGGACTTCCTAGATTTGTCGCGCGCCCATCGGCATGTGTTGTGGATAGCAACTCGGCTAGCAGGCATTGATCTATGAAAGGTGCAATAAATGCCCTTGTGATTGTTTGCACTACTGTGTTGTCGTTCCTTTGTCCCAAGAGTACGGGAGGAGAACACCGCAAAGTTCATTCTCTCTTTCTCCATACCGTCGATGAACCGTCCGTTTTCATTGCTGTTCAGTGGTGCGCTTCGCGGTTTTCTACGCTGCCGCCCTGAGTTGTGTAAGTTGTTCTTTGGTTTTGAGATCCAATAGGAAGCTTTCTTTTATTGCTTACACCTTCGTGCGTTTCGTGAGCTTAGACTGCCATACTTCCTAACAAGTTGCAGTACGCAATCACTGGACACAAGGATATGCCCGTCTTTGCTACGCTGATCAGTGTGTCTCTTTATTTATTATATTTTAAATTTATAGTTCTCTTTCTAGCAATTCAATCCACGAATGCAAAAAGAAAGTACAGATTAATCAACGCTAAGTATTATGCATCGCATACTTTCTTTTTCCGGGCTCACGAAATTGAATTGTATTCTGGGTACTCACGTGCCAGAACCACCACTTGATTATGAGGCACGCCATAGTGGGGGGCTCCGGATTGATTTTTGCCGCCACAAGATCTTTAACGTTCCTGCATTGCACGGGAAGCGGGCATGTTTGTTTGCATATCGCCCCCCATCGAAACGCGGCCACCGCGTCAGGAATATGATCCCGGGAACTCTTGCTTAGCAGCGTAACACCATAGCCGCTAAGCCATCGCGGCGGGTCTGACGGGAAAATACTATCAGCAGTAAATGAATAAGCAGATTAAGCGGCACCGAAGGCGTCCGCGGTAGTCTGCGCATTTGGTACTCACGAAGGCTTATTTTTATAAAACTGAGTTACACAACTGTGTCGACATATGAGTTTGCGAAGTACGAATTGTTTGTCGTTAATTTATTGCATTTGTTCTGGACGAAAGCTGTCATCATAAACCCAAGTGATACGCAAATGCTGGCAAGAGGGCACAGTGGCGCTCTAGGCGATAACACAGCTGCTGCTTATCCACAAAATGTGGAACGCTTCCACCGCAGTTAAGATGCCTTGAATGCGGTAGTAGATGGCTGATGAAGTCTAGAGAGAGAGAGAGAGAATGAAGAGAAAAGGCAGGGACGTTAACCAGATATGAGTCTCCGGTTCGCTACCCTACACTGGGGATGGGGGATAGGGGTTAGAAAGATGACAGAGAGGAAAACGCTAAAAAAAGGAAAAAAAAACACGCACACATGGAGGCACACACACAAAAGGCGTTCCAGTTAAAGTCGTTCACACAGGCCGGTAGATCGCAAAAAGCTGCACGGCCTTTTTCTGTGACTGTAGGTCCTTTCGATGTTGTAGAATTCTTTTTTCGGATAGCGCTTGGTCGTCCAGTTGGTCAAGTTCGTGGCGAAGGCATGCCCTCTGTGTACTGTACTGTGGGCAGGCACACAAAATATGGCCAATTGATTCTTCATGGCCGCAGTGGTCACAGGTTGGGCTGTCGGTCATCCCTATGAGGAATGCATAGGCTTTAGTAAAGGCAACGCCCAACCAAAGTCGATATAAAAGCGTGTCGTCTCTACGGCGAAGCTGTGATGGCACTCGAAGACTTACTGTTGGATCAAGTGAGTACAGTCGCGTGTTTCTTAAATGTGGCTCATTCCATTGCGACGCGGTGCACTGCCGAGCAAGTAGGCGGAGCTTCCGTGCTGCGTCAGTTCTAGAATGAGGAATTGGGACGTGGCGCTCCTCAGTATAGGCTGAGCGGGCAGCGTGATCCGCCCATTCATTGCCGATAATCCCGCAGTGACTTGGAAGCCACTGAAAGGTTATCTCATGGCCTGCATCACTTATATGTTGCAACGTCTCTGTAATATGGAATATTAGTTGTTCTTGTGGTCCGCGTCGTAAAGGTGACAGTAGAGACTGCAGTGCCGCCTTCGAATCGAAGAATATTGTCCACTTATGTGGTGGTTCATCACCAATGTGATGAAGGGCAGTAAAGAGCGCTGCGAGCTCTGCTGCCGTCGATGTTGTCGCGTGGGTCGTCTTAAATTTTATTGTTGTACCTTTCGCTGGTATGACGATTGCCGCCGCGGAGCTACTTGGAAGGACAGATCCATCAGTGTAAATATGCGTAGAATCACGGTAGTTCTCGTACAAATGTAGTAGCGTGAGCCGTCTAAGGGCTGGCGATTATAGATCAGCTTTTTTCGAGATACCAGGTATTGTGAGGTTGATTTTTGGCCTAGCGAGGCACCATGGAGGAATCGAAGGTCTCGCAGCCGGGGTGAAACAAGCTGGCAATGATTCATCATATGCGGTTATCGTCCGGCTGAAAAATGTGTGTGGTCTGTCCGCTGTTAGGGAGGCCAAGTGGTGACGAGAAGTCCTGGTCAGATGCCTTATATGGGTCCTCAGTACTTCAATTTCAATGTGGGTCCTGACAAGGTGATCTCCAGCGATTGCTATCATAGCCACTGTTGAAGCACTCTGAGGCAGGCCTAGACAGATCCGGAGCTCTTGACCCTGAAGACTTTGTATTTTGCGTAGATTTGTTTTACCTGTGTTGTTTATTGCTGGCAAGCTGTATCGCAGAAATCCTAGGAAAAGCACCCTGTACAGTTGCAACGTCGCACTTGGCGACATTCCCCAGGTCTTGCCAGCGAAAAACTTGAGGAGGTGACAGATGCCTGTCAACCGTTTTTTCACGTATGATACGTGTGGGCTCCACGACAAGTCCCTGTCGATTATGACACCTAGGAACTTGTACGATCGGACCCTTCGTATTATTTTGCCATTTATCATTACACTGTAGTTGGCCATGGGTTTGCGCGTAAATGGCACTAGTGCGCATTTCTCTGAGGAAATTTCCAGGCCTCGATTACGGAGGTAGAGAACAGTTTGTGTGGCGGCTCTCTGAATTCTCGCTCGCAACTGTAGGTGTGTTACTGCAGGCGTCCATATGCAGATGTCATCCGCGTACATTAATAGCCTGACTGTAGTTGGCACGTGCTCAAGGAGAGCAATTAGTGTTAGATTAAACAAAACAGGGCTAAGTACACCACCCTGGGGGACGCCGCGGTAGCTATAATGTAGACAAGTATGGCCTTCTTCGGTGCTTACAAAAAAGGATCGCATGGATAGATAGCTCCGTATCCATTGAAACATCCGACCACCCACTCCTACCTCTGCGAGAGCAGAGAGGATGGCTTCATGCGTAACGTTGTCATACGCCCCTTTAACGTCGAGGAATAAAGACGCGCAGAGACGCTTACGACATTTCTCATGTTGAATGTAGGTGACCAGGTCGACGACGTTATCGATCGATGATCGACCGCGTCGGAAGCCCGCCATGGCATCTGGGTAGGTGTTGTGGTACTCCAAGTACCACTCCAGGCGTCCTAGGACCATCCTCTCCATAACTTTGCCTACACAGCTCGCCAACGCGATCGGGCGATATGATGAGAGTTCCAACGGCGACTTGCCAGGCTTCAGCAGTGGAACAAGGCGACTTGTCTTCCAGGTTGTTCGTAGTGTGCAATCTCTCCAAGATTCATTGTACACCTCAAGAAGAACTCCTCTCGCTCGCTCCCCCAGGTGACACAGAGCTCGGTAGGAAATTCCGTCAGGTCCTGGCGCTGATGTGCGGCTACACAAAGCTAATGCTCTCTTAAGTTCGTGGATTGAGAATGGTAGATACATGCGGTGATCACGTGGTGGCGGACAGTTACTCGAAGGCGATGGAATGTTGGTAGCTGTGAGTTAGCCGGATAATCTGGCGCAGAAATCCTCTTCCACGTCAATCTCCGATCTCTTTTGAGAGAGGGCAAGCGCCTTGAATGGGAATCGCTGTACGGGGAGTGTCCGGAGACCGCGCACCGTTCTCCATAGTTGCGATAAAGGCTTGTGTGGATCTAGCGACTCACTGAAGGCAATGCAACGTTCCGATTCGAGCTTGTCTAAGCGGCGCTGTATCTTCTTTTGCGTGCGCCTGGCGGTCCGTAAATCGTCCATTGTTTGCGTACGTCGGTATCTTCGTTCAGCACGTCGTCGGATTGCTCGAAGTCGTTCTAGTTCCACATCAAATTCATTCAGTTTCGAAGAGCATGTGAGAGTACGCATAGTGACTTGCACCGCGCTCTTGATTGCCTCTTCCAAGTCGAAAGATGGATTGGCGTCGGAGTGGTCTTCCATAATAGACTAAAATTTAGGCCAGTCCACTCTTTGGATCGTATCCCGTATTCTGGAAGGGGACAATCCTCTGATCTTTATGTACGTGGGGAGGTCGCTTCCGTGCGTCTCTATGTCCGCAAACCACCCTGCACGTCTGACAAGGCTTCGTGAGACGAAAGCCAAGTCAAGACAGCTGCTGTAGGTGGAGCCACGTAAGAAGGTAGGATTTCCATCATTCAGCAGCCAAAGTTCATTACTGGAGGCGAAAGATACCAGAGCTCTGCCTCTTGCGTTGATCATCGGACTTCCCCAGAGTGTATGATGGGCGTTGAAATCCAATGATGACCCAGGGATTGGAGGTTGAGGAAAGGATGTCTTGTAGTCTTTTGTAATCAAATCGAATTGACGGAGATAGGTAGGCGCCCACAAAAGTAAAGGCCAAATTCTTTTTCCTTACGTTTAGGCATATATATTGATTATTGTCATTAGGTGGTACAGGCTGATGAGTGTAGGTGAGGTCACGGTAAATACACACCAGAACCTTACTGTTTTCATAAACAGTTGACGACATGAATAATTCATATCCAGAAAGCCTGATTGTGTTCGATAAGTTCGGCTCGCAAATGACGCTAATGGGAAACATATTGGCGTAGACGAAGCGACGGAAATCATATACCTTCCAGGAAATACACATATACCTTCCAGTAAATACACTATTCGCGTCCCACATACAATCTGATGACACAAATCTTGGCGAGAACATACATAACAGATGGAAACAACAATACCGTTCGAGTAGAGAGAGAAGGGAAGAAGGAAAGGCAGGGAGGGTAACCAGACTCTGTCCAGTTTGCTACCGTACACGTGGGGAGGGGAATGGGGAGTGAAAGAGAGAGAGAGAGCACATGAGTCTATACCACATTTTCACATGCACTAGATTAGGTGCAGGATGTCTATAGTCGGGCACTCAGTCTGTTGCCTTCAGGTAGTGAAGAAGCGCTCGAACTGTTTTCTGGGCTAATGAACTGTGAGGCCAGGTTCCCAAGATCTTTGCTTCCGTAAATGGCTTATCGTCCAGCCTATTCAAGGCACACTGGAGAGTGTCACGCCGGTTAAGCGAGAACAGTGGCACAGAAGATGACAAGATGCGCTTATGCCTGTGGGCCTTGATGTTCCGACAGGTTGCGCGGCTCCCTCGAGAAGAAGAGTGCGCGGGCTTTCGTTTTAAATATCAGCTGTCCTCGCGTCGTGAGGCGGTTTGATTAATTTGCCGATACGGTCAACAGTGCGTCATGTACGCACCACACGTGTCTGTTTTGCAATGTCCAGACCTGCTGACGGATCCTTTAACGCCGCATATAAAGCTTGGCGCTCGAACGTTCTTGTATTGTATTGTATCTTGTAGAACTCGTGACGTAGTTCTCATTAGCCGAATGTCATAGCCACGGAGCCACTACAACAAGTATTCAGGCGGAACAGGGAAACACATAATTAACAAGCACTATAAGAAAAAGAAAGAGACGTAGAGTTAGTGGAGAGCGAGGCAACAAACATAGCCAAGAATTCTGATTAACCTTGTTTTAGGTTTAGATTGGGTGAAAGAGGGATTCATGGTTGAGTATGAACAGCACAAACAAAGATTATGACTAATACTTCAGTACAATGCTATATTCGTGCAGCTTTTCTGTTCGAAGCTTTGTGAACGGCGTTTTTTGGTAGTGCAACGAAATCTAAACTATCCAAGAGCTATTTTTTTTAAATTTTTTATTGCATAGTGCAGACCACAGTAGGGTCCAAGCAGGACAGGCACAATATAGTAAATGTACAAAAAGAATAAGAATAAGAATACACAGAGGACATACAGTCGAAGTTTTGAAGTTCATGATAGAGAAAGAGATCAAGGAAATGAGAACTTGAAACTCAGTCGACACAAAATACAAAGCCAGAGAGACAACGAAACATGACCCGCCGTGGTTGCTCAGTGGCTATGGTGTTCAGCTGCTGAGCACGAGGCGGCGGGATCGAATCCCGGCCACGGCGGCCGAGTTTAGATGGGGGTGAAATGCGAAAACAGCCGTGTATTTAGATTTAGGTGCACGTTAAAGAACCCCAGGTGGTCAAAATTTCTGGAGTTCTCCACTACGGCGTGCCTCGTAATCAGAAAGGGGTTTTGGCACGTAAACCCCAAAATTTATTAATATTAATGCAACATGGACAAATAGGCCTGCCGAACTGTCAAAGCGGAGATTCAAGTACTTTCTTCTCTCCCCCTCACCCTTCTTTTTTTTTTTTGCTTTAACAGTGCAGACAGCACTCGCTCTACAGCTGTTTCGGCGAGCTATCAGCGGCCTCCATACATGTACATCGTGGAGGGTACCTACCGTGTAAGGGTATACGTTGAATCGTGGGCAAAGTGGCGAAAACGGTTACAATCACCCCCCCCCCCCCCCCGTTCATTCGCTGTGGTAGTGCGGAAAGGTTGCTAAAAGCGAGTGGTGCAGAATGATCCTGAAAGGGGTAGGTCGAGAAATGCGCGAAAGTTATTGAAAGTTTCGCAGCAACAAACCATACCGGACTTTTATACACATCATAGTGAAAGCAGAGGTAAATGTCAAAACTACGATTAATTCGCTGGATTAACAAAGGTATACGCCAAACGTAATGTTGTGTTTTCCATGTGTTAAACCAAATGCTAACTGTATTTGGGGCATTTGCAGGTACTGTCAATTTACGCAATAAGCTCCCGTCTTACGGCTAAGAATCCTGAGCATCGCATTAAGTGGTTTTATGTTATCCTTCTATACCTCTAACTCGCCAGTCTTCCCACATAAAAAAATAGAAAAGGAGTGGTATAAATTTTCAGTAGCCTTGAGTACGAGGCAAAAGACACTTCGAACTTCCGTCAAAGCGCCACAATTCAACAGCGGACGCCGGAACGTTTCCGGCAAGCGTAGTGCAATTGTGTTGCGAGCGAATTTTATAAGCTGTCATTAAGTTACGTTCTCCACAGCACGGCAATCGATGAAGAAACAGTGGAATCGCTCTGGCTCTCAGGAGAGAAACAGGGCTTCCTACAGCAAGTAGCGCTGTGCCGAGTGGAATTAGACACGAGGAACGTGTACCCGGTCTATATTAATCAAATTTCCCCAAAACCACACGAGATGGGGAGGCACGCTAACGTTTCCGACGGAATAACAGTCCGCCGCTCGTTATTAAGGATTGTCGTTCGGAGCGCTTTCAATTGATCGACTGAAAAGGGTCGGGCAGCGATCGTTGCGGGTTGCGACAAATAGACTTTCGAGCGCCCGACTAAATTCGTGACAAATTACGCTTCAACAGCTGCGGCAGTGGCATTGATTACTGCTCGGAGCCCGCGGGACATAAAAGAAAACGATGAGAAGAGGTATCAGCCTGTGCGCGGTTGGTTTGAGCTGCGCTGGCCACAAAGGAATTTGAAATGATCGTTCTAATGAGATCGGTGGACATCGCTCGCGGCTACCCCTCCCTCTCCCCCTTCGTTCTGTGCGGCCGAGGACGGTCGATAGACGGCCCAGCTTCAACGAGGCATCGCTCGGCATGTGCGCCCTACCCAGGCCACCTTCCCCCTCCCCTCTCCGCCCGCTCTCGAATGCCCACCTTGTACTATTTTTGCTTCAGCTGCAGCGGTTTGCGACTGTCCCGACCGCCCGAGCTGCGGAAATACGTGCTGGCCCCCCATCACGTGAATAAATTTAAGTATAGAAGCCCATGAAAAAGGAGAGAAAGGAATATCATTCTTATAATATGTGAGATTGCATATGAAAGCGGTAAATGAGAATATTAAGTAAGGCGGCTCGTCATGAACGAGCATACAAACAGCACGCGTAAGCGTCTGGAAGTGGCAAGCTGAGGGTTTTGGCTTCCGGTTATCACGAGCTGCGTGTTCCGCATGACGATCATAGCCCAACGCAATAACTAGGCGGTTTGTCGATTCAGGCAATGAGCCCAATTAGTCCTTCAAAATCATTTTTGGGACCGCTGGTGTCGTGGTGCATGGGCGTTCATCATTTTCACTGTCGGTGGTCGGCAAGGAATCACCAATGCTGCCTCAGCTCGGACCAGGGGCTCGGAAATTGCTGAAGAAATGGCTATTGCACTAGCCCTGCTGGATAGCTCACGGGATGTTATATATCGCGATTCAAGGTATGCAGTTAGAGCATTTGAAGAAGGCACCGTTTCCAAACAGGCCCTCAGCCTTCTTGGGGGCAAGGAAATCACGCACCACTTCATTTATTGGTTTCTCGAACATCAGGCTCAAATAGAGGGTACTCCTTCCAACCGGAACGACTCGGCTTACGGGGCTGCGCGCGAACTTGCCCACCGCGCTACCACCGACCAATCGGAAGCCCACTTCCCAGAGAACAGGGACACGCCCTACATTTACAACGAGATTACGAAACACTACTATCTCAGCCGTAGAACCTACTTCGTTCCTCATCCGCGGCTCAGTATAGCTCAAGCACTAACGCTCCGTCTACTACAAACGACTACGTACCACAATTCGTCGCTATTACATACAATCCATCCCGATACTTACATCTATAGTATTTGCCGCGATTGTGGAGAAATAGCCACATTAGAACACATGCTCTCACGGTGTGCCCGGCCACGGTCTATCATCGATAACAGCTCGGCCAGATGGGAGCCGGTTCTCCGCAGCTTTCTTCTGTCTGACCAACTCTGAGCTGTCCAGCAGGCCCACAATGCGGCCGATAGGCTTGGCCTTCCGGTTCCGACGTGGGAACGGCCCACTTCGTGATGACTCACGATCTGCGGGACCTCAATAAAGTTTTACTATACAGTACTATACTGCTGGTGTCGTGGCGCGTGGGCGTACAATGACGCTGCACTTTTCATATATCATGCACTACGGGTAAAGCGCGAAAAAAAGCAAGACGTAATTACGCAGGACATAGCGCGATAAAACGACTGAATAGGTTCTTTTAGGACGCAATAACCGATTTCTCGTCGGAAGCACGCCCCGAATCAGAAAATAGAGCTCTATTTTTTTTATTATTCTCTAGTCAGCCTGCTAATTAGCACACGAATGTTATCCTTGTGCTGGAAGAAGGGGCCTATGACCGAACATCATCATCCTTATTATCCCGTATTTTAAGAGTTCATTTAGAGCACAATTCATAGGTGCCCGTTACTGCGGCGAGTATCGGCGTTGCTCCTCGTAAACGAGGGAACGAACATAGCGGAGGATGAAAGCGAACGCGAAGCACAGAGGGAGATGAAAAACTGCGATAGCGAAGAGAGCGCGAGGAGGAAAGCAGAGGAGGAGGGTGCAGTGGAACCACGACGCGGGAAGCGTAGGAGGGGGTATGGCGAAAGCGTGAGAAGAAACGCGTAGGGCCGCGCATGACGGCCTTTGAGGCGACGATGGCTACGAGATGGCGCCAAAATAGCGTGCGTCGTCTGTATAGAAACAAAGCACTGTATGAGCGGAGGTCTGTCTGCAGCGGCTCCTGTGAATCGCGCCCACACGTCATCCACGCGCCGCCTATCGCGATCTCCCGATTTCGCTCCGCTTGCAACGTGCCGCACGAGACAGATTGTCCGCGACCGCTAAATGAGAACACGAACACAGCTGCGCTCAAATTTCGCATTGGCGAGTATCGTTATCGTAGGGGAACTTTTAACAGCTTGACTAGCGTTGGCACGGACATTCTGTATAAGAGATAAAATACAGAGGTAAACAACCACATAATATATATAAAGAAGCAACACATATGACCTCTCGTGTACGGTCGAGCGTATATATATATATATATATATATATATATATATATACATATATATTCATTTATGGGTGTGTTTTCGAATGAGGCTGCGACATACAATGAAAACGTGAAGAGAAATTTGTAGCGGCAGCACTTTTCGTCTCACGAAAGAGAAAAAGAAAGAATGTATCAAGGGACGCAATTGTTCTTTCGAAACGCTGTGCTGTCGCTACTCGAAGAGCTGCGCTATCTGGGGAAGAGGTGTTCACCTATTTATTATGGAGGTCGTTAAATCGGCTCCTCCCGGTCGTTCCACGGTTATAAATAGCTTCAAACAATGACTTCCATCCTACATGCTACGACACGACGAACACCAAAAAATCTTTATTCATGTTCCTGGCTCTTGAGAAATTAAAATAAAGAGCTGCGGATTTACCTTTCTATGACGCCACTAATTTGCTGTGTAAATGGAACAAATATGTGAGCTGGATTGCGATGAGGACCACGGTCCAGCTCAGTTATAAAACCTGATTTGTAAGTCTAAAAGTGCAGATGGTATAAACGACACCGTCACCTTTGAAATTATAACTTTACTTGAAGGGTACCGCGATCGTTATTCCTATCTGCAAATGAGCTGGAAAGTTAATAGAATGAAAAGACACGCCTACGTAGAAACACCCCCGCCCACGGATGCGCAGGTGAAGGGCAAGAGACTGCACGTATGGCCGCGTCAGTATGTCTTGTCTTATCGCGCTGTTTTGTACATAAACATCGCGGCCATTGTTCACAAAACTTCTCTAACCTAAGGGCCTTTCCTCATTATCAAGCCCGTACAGGTGCCCTGCAGTTTGCACTTACGACAATTTTGTTGAATAGGGTTCCACATCATTTTTTTACAAAGACACTTTTCGCTGTCATTCATGTACTTCAGTGAACTCGTTATTCATATGTTTTATCCGTATACCAGGCAAATAATAATACTCAGTCGCTGTGCAAGATATTTCCATTTTTTTTTGTTTTTGCATAGAACGCTTTCTCGCGCTCGGTGCGTTGGGCCCTCTTATAAGTTTTGTTCGAAAAGGGAGCCGTACATGCCGTATTCTGTTTCACAACATACACAAATGTCTTATGATTGCAGTATGCCAGGCAGAGCCAGCCATTTCACCGAAAAATTACATGTGCAGTTTCTGGACCTTGCCCTTACGAGCGAACCCAGTAGTGCCCGTTGTGGTGTCTTTGTTCTTGTTTTGTAAGAAGCTGTTTAAACGCTTCAGTTCATTTGCATAATGTTTCAAGCTATCCATCACTGCTTCTTGAAAACAAACGCATGCTACAGTACACTTTGTCCGTAACGTCACTACGTCAGTTGTTGAGTCTCGACTCGCTACATGCACCGTGACGGGCATTTAGCACATTTAGGGGCCTTAACGCATCCGAATTCGAAAGTCGGATTCAGAATAGAATGCCTACAATTTATTCCTGTTTTTTTTTTTTTTTTAGTTTGGGAATAGCCTCGAATATCAGAACAGCCTTCGATCACAAATGTTGATCGCTCTCCGTATGAATTTATATAATACGATGCGAAAGCTATTGCATTATTGCATTACTGCAAGTTCTTCGCACAGTAAGTTAATTCATGCACGAACATCACGTCAACAAGCACAACGGCAAGTACTGCGTTTGCTTGTTGGTATAGGCGAAGATGCTTCCGTCAGCGCTCACCTCGATTTCAGGTGATGACGTAAACGACGCGAAGAACGACAAGGACTAATGAATCGTCCATTTGTGACGCTATGCGAACTCTTCTGTCGCGCGAGCATTTATTTATGTTGCAGTACTGAGACTTAGTATGTGAACCTTCGTTCATGCATTTATTAGTCCACTTCTGTGTCTGCTGAAAACTTTCCGACAATAACTATCATGTTAGAGAAGAGGAGTAGCCGGCGCCGCACATAGGCAGCAACCTCTCCTTAAACACATTTAATAAAAATAGTCTATATTTGGCCAACTTTTTATCAGAGCGGCTGCGCGTAGTCTTATCCAGGTACCCTACGCTAGTGTTTAAAACTGGCGGCGACGTCAACAGGTCTTCACTGAGTGCAACGAATATCTCACCTGTAGCAGTATGTAGGCGTCAGTGCCGGCTTTTCGATGAGGTGGAATCTACACTGCGATGTTGATCACCCTTCGCAAGCAATGGCAGTTGACGGTCACGTCACTTTTACAGTTGCCACTGTCCTACGCAAACGAGGGTTACACCAAGTCTAAAAACTTCCACCTACGCAAGTGGCCTCTTTCCCGGTGGCCGAATCTTGCCGCCTTTGGAAATGCTGGCCGAAACACCCGGTTGTGCAGTCACTTCGGTATGTTGATGGTGACCCTGTAAAACGAGACGGTGGTTTATCATTCATTCATTCGTTCATTCATTCATTTCTTAGTTTAATTTATTTATTTGGAAGGGAAAAATAGCATCTATATTTGCTTGTTTGTTCAGAAGAAAACTATATATTGCTTTCAAACTCGGGTATTGTGTTCCAAGGCACAAGCAGACACTACACTACGCACAGGAAAATACGCGCACTTTCAGTATTATTAAGCCAATCGGGAAAATATCAATGTCGTGGGTGCGAGTCCCGAAGATATTTCTCGAAAATTATGCAACGACTGCTGCCATACTACTAGCAAAAAATAAGAAAGAAAACAATAAAAATACATGTTCTGATAGTCATTGCACATATAAGACAGCAGTTGCACGTACATATCTATATTGCAGAATAATAGCTATATGTGAGCACCTTATAATTAGGCGCCCAGTTCTACGCTGGAACGCAGTTTCAACCATGATGCATTGAGCAACATTCGCTCTGTTCCTTTGCATTGTTTTATTCGTGGGGTTTAGCACCACCCGGAAATACGGATGCTTTGATAGACATATTGATAGACATCTTCATCAATTGGCAGCGTTCAGCAATTGCAGTCTTTAACATCCAGCAGCATTTAAGTATACGAGCGTTTTTATATTGTTCTAAAATCGGAATGAGGCCGTAGCGACAAGTAATCATATATAACCGGGAGCTCTAGTCCAGCGCCCGAACACCACACTCACTGATCTACACCGGCAGGAGATCCTCATTCTTGCTGAAGGATTGTACAGGGGCTCACTCAAAAGTAAACTGATCATCATTGAACTGCTCATGTGGCAATCAATCCATTTAATTCAACGCTGATTGCTTCTCTCACCCATACCTTAGCAAGTTCAATAGGGATACGTTTCAGTGACCGGGGAATATGCTGGTATTAAGCTTGCTGGAAAATTGAAAATTGACGTTATTTTTTTCTCGTAGAACAAAGAGGAAAGGAGCGCAGATTAGAAGCGCTAGGCTGTAGTTGGAGCGTGCCTGACGCCCAACATAATATGTGACAGAGAGACAAAAATGGGGGGTGGGTGGGGCGGTCAGAAGTCAGAACAAAACCCAATACATTCTTATAAAATTACGCTCAAAGCAACGGCCGCAAAAATAAACATTCTCGTATTTATGTCTGAAATGCTTTGCCATCTATAAACAGAATCAGGACAGCGGAGATTTTGCCCATATTTAACAATATACATGACAAATTAGGGAAAATCCCGGAAGAACAAAATATTCGACAGGAAGCCCTATGTACCGGACTTAGCTAAATATCCCTTGGATTCTTTAAGTTTTAGGGTAGATATATTACGGCTACTTGTATAGTATGCACTTAAAAAGCGTGGGCACCACGCAGGGCGAAGTTTATGTTACGGAGTGCGGTGTCGGGAACTTTTGATCGGCGGCGGGACAACAAATGAGTCAGCTTGTCCGCTCACGTGGTTCAGGGCACCGCGGCTCGCTGTTTTTCGACGCGACGAAACTCACTCTTCACTCGGAGTTGTGCTCGCCTCGTGAATCCACGACCACTCGCGTCAAAGCCGTGGTGCACACCCGGTATCCAATGCCACCGTCGCCTCGAGGCGCTCGAACGACTTGCTCCTCCCGAACGCCCGCGCGCCTTTCCCGCCGCAATCCTTTCACGTGCTTCAACGGAGGAGCAAATCCACGCTCCGCGCCGCGGCGATCAGGTAACGTTGGAGCCTTCGCCCGTTGGCGCCGTCTGACGGCGACGGATCCCTAAAGGCGGCTCGATGCCAGCGCCTCCGCTTCGGTGTTGTGGACGCCGGCGCCGTGGCTTCGACTCAGTGTCCACCGCCTCCCGGGAGCGCAAGCACCGCGTCGAATCCCACGTTCGTTCGGCGCTGCCAGTGTCGAGCGAGTCGGTGCGACTCTGAGCATGGCTGCGTATTATCTGATCTATAGCGTCACTTCCGCTACTGTTGCACTCTTTGCGGGCGGACGAGAGGAAGGGGAAACCCAAAGGGAGCGATTTCTATTGGTCGCATTCATACGAAGGCGAGTGGCAATGAAGTTAGGGAACGCATACGGGGAAATAATTGTGGTTTGAATTAAAATGTAGAAATGGCGGGGAAAATGTAGATGAAAATGGATGAAACGACAACTTGACTCGCGAATCGAACACTTCCAGGGTGACCTAGAGAACTTACGCAGATGCCAAACAAAGTGGACGGGTTGATAGCTGCCAGCGTAGCTGAATTAGTAGAACATCGCACGCGTAATGCGGAAGGTGTGGATTCGGCTCCCACCACTGGTAAGCTGTCGTCTCGTCCATTTTAATTACATTTCTCCTTACTTCTAAGTTTCAAATAAACCACAGCGTATTTTCTCCATTGTCTTTTGGCTTCGTATCTTCGGAGTTGGGTGTCATACTGTTAGGAGCTGTTGCGGCACATTCAAGAAGGCGCCTAGTAAGGTGACGAAAAGGTGGATCGAAGAAGCGCTCGCGTTGTCGTCGATCCGATATTTTAGCTGTGCCTTCCACCTGTATTTCTATTCTGTAAACGCATTTTCCCCTAATATTTACCGACTCTTGCTTCCCGTCACAGTATTGCCTGATCCTTTTCCTAGATTAAAACCAGAAGGTTTCAGCTGATAATTCTTGTATTTAGTAGTGTGCGAGGGAAAATGAAAAGTGCCTTAGTGCCTTTGGTGTATACATTGGCTTAAATACATTGGCTTTTATCGGAATATTCGTTTATTTGCTTCCCCTGCTAAAAAAACATATTGCTATCTTTGACAGTTAATTGTGGTCTGCGGGGCTTCACGATATACCGTAAGAACGCCGCCCCCTACCGCTCTCTAGTGTACGCAGTTTGGTCGTGCTCGTCTTTATATTTTTCTATCTCCCCCTTCCGCTCTCTTTCTTTTTTTATCCCCCTTCACCCTTCCCCCCGTGCAGGGTAGCCAAATGGAACTGCGTCTGGTTAACCTCCCTGCCTTTCTATGCATCCTTTTCTCTCTCTTTTTGACAGCTCGCCCATTAGTCTTTGATGAGCACAGCAGGACTTTCTAATGGCTTTCTGTGCGAATGACGGTCAAGTTAGAAAAAGGTAGCAAAGGTAGCGAAACTACCCATGAAGTGCACAAATGTCGCGCGCGCATCGATTCCAGCTGCCCGCACTAACGAGTACGTTGTGATAACATTCCTTATCAGCTCCGCCTACGCCGCTTTTGAGCCCCTCCGCGCGTATTTTGCTGCCTTTCAACGACTTGCGCCCACTCACAGGCCGCCCCACTCTAATTGGGAAAACTTGACGCTTCTAAATTTTTAGTTGCTGCGTGCTTGCCGTGTTCTAACAGAACTTGTTCTTGGACGCTTGACTCCTCTCCTCTGTACATTATTTTTCGCGTTCTATACTGCATGCCAGAGCAGGAATGCACAGCAAATGCTTGTGGTGTTTGGAAGTACGCAGAGAACATGTCATGCCGTCCTGTTTTCTAATGGAGCTTCGCCGAACGCTGGAGCGTGCCCTTTCAGCGTTACAGCGTTCTGTAATCAAGCTTGGCTGGACGCTGTTGTGGCCTGAAATCTTCTGCGACCGTGTAAACTGCCATGGGCTGGACAGCTTCTCGCAGCTCGGCGCTCTGTTGCTGTAATGATTGCGAAATCAGAGTTCCGACTGCTGAACATAATAGGGAACCTTTCTAAACGGATACATTGAAGAAAAAAGTTGCTTGAGGTGTAATTTTTTTTGTGTGTGTTACAACACCAAATGACTTCTTGTACACATCTCATTAGAGTAACCTTTTAGACGTATATTTCGTGAGAAAGCGAGGCGTATTTCTCGCTTATGCGCCCAGCATTACATTTTATCGGCAGCGCAATTCAATTTTTTCACTACGCAAATGAGAGAAAATTGTCTTGAACGGTAACTCAAAAACCAAACAGTGACTAGTGTTCGTATTCTAACAGCCTTAAGAAGAAGAATTGATGGTTACTGCTGCTTTGTTCTCATTCAAATTATTGGATCGTTTGGTTTGCATTGTGCAAAAGAACATTCGATGTCATGAAATAAGTGCACGTCTCTGCAGCAGCTAGCTTTTACTCTTGCGTGGAGCACATGCGGTGGCGGTCTTTCGCTTCCTTATCCTTTTTTATTCGCCGTACAATGGAAACAAGGACGCCAAGCTTTTAATTGCTGGTGTGGTCGAGTAAATGCGACGTTGTTCCGGTATCTCAGCAAGAAAACAAAGTAGCGATAAGCGCAGCAGCTCATTTAAAAATTGTTAGAATATAACACCGGCCAGCTGTCTATCGTAGGCTGCAGTATGCCTGTTCACTGCACTGCAAATCCTGTGACGCTCAAGCCTAACATCACTCCAGAAATAAACGTTAACAGGAAGTAACGAATTATAACACGTAACTTCTAACCCATAATTTCGATGTCTTACGCATAATGATCGCAACTTGGTACTAAACGCCGTATATTCTAACCCAAAAGCTAAGCGCCTGTTCGTGAAGCACCCTCCACCCTGGCTCAGTGTCTGTATGGCGCTGTGCTGCTGAGGGAGAGGTTGCAGGTTCGATTCCTAGCCGGCCGAGGTTGCATTATGATGAAGGCAGAATACACGAACGATCGTGTACCGTTCCGATACTTGTGCAAGTTGAAGAAGCTGAGGTGGTTCAAACTAATCCGGAGTCCCGCGCTACGGCATCTCGCATAACCGGTGAGTTGTCGAGTCATCAAATCGTACAATTTAATTAACCTAATTTATTTTCTGTCACTCAAGCTCATCAGTGTCAGGCGCACCCACGTACAAGGAGAAGAAAATTACCGTCTATATTATGTTTTCTTTCAGTCTGGCCGCGCACGAGATGTGATCCTTCTATTTTTTTTTTTCAGTGTTTCCGACCGCAACTTTAAGTAAATGTCGTCATCGTGTCCTCTACCTCTGGTTATACATTGTGTGTTGTTCGTTTATTGGGAGTGAAAGTTATAACACTGAGGATTCTGAATGGCCCAAAACTTCAACAATATAGGATGCGCGAGACGCAGTAGTGGGGGGCTGAGGAACAATTGCGAGAAGACAGGGCTACTTGACGCTTGCACGAAAGTGTTTCGCTGCACCTCCATGCGTGCGGCAAAAAGTGATACTCGATCTCATAATGAGAAGTTCAGTGGGTCAGTTGATGAGAGATTGCAGGTTCGTGCTTTCAGCTGATAAGGCAAGACCGCAGAAGTATGGATGGTTTACATTGCCAGCGTTTTTATCGGACAATTCAAGAGGGCCTGCACAACGTTTTGCGCAGCAGCACCTGCTCGAAAAGTCTGATAGGAACAAAGCAAATATACGTTACACTTGACAAAAAAAAAACACTTTCTATAAATGCGAATGTTCCTTTCCATTCAGCATTAGAATGCATTATGCCTTTTATAAGTATAGGATCTCTACTATAAGGACACTGGGGGATTCTTCGGACATACAGATTATGGTGATAGTGTCGTCATATAAAGGAGTTACGATGTTGTGTCGCTGTCGCAAACCTGTCTTTGCGTTGTGCGTAACCATTTATTAAACGCCAACAGCCGACTGTGCGCGCAGCGCCGTCTAACAGATAGTAGTTCAATTTTCTTTCCAACATATATACGTGCGTCGGCGGCCTCCTTGGCAAGAAAGCTGCGTCAATAACCTGACAGGGCCAAGGAGCCACTGGCAGGCGAAAGAACGCAAGCAATAACAATATATAGTGGCGACGTGGTATGATATAAAACATAATCGAGTCATCGCTGTGGAACTTGTCCACCAAACAAACTGTCGGTAAAGAAAGTCCACAGAACCAAGAGACGATATTGATCAGCACATCCTTTTTGTGCCGTGTCTCCGGGGTGCGTGTCCTGCTCTTGAGTCGTAACAATAAGTTTGAAGCACGGCTGTCCAGCAGAGCATGTTCTATACAGCTTGTCCGCTCAAATTGAGGCAATTTTCGAACAGCGTTTCGGGGCCGCTGCTGAGTAAAAACGGCCGGCGGCAGTCACTCAGTCCCTATGGTGTCGCTCTGGTGAGCAGAAGGTCGCGGGTTGGATCCTGACCGCGGCGCGTACATCCAATGAATGCAGAACATACTATATACGCCAAAGTTAAGGTATAGGATACCAACGCTATGTAAAAGGAGTTTAAGCATGGCAGTGACGTAGATATTATCATGAGGATGAAAGAATCGCGCTATGTTTTGTAGCGAGGCTTTATCTTTTTTGCTTTTTTTTTCGGCCATATGTCATGTATTTTACCGTGCGTGCATCCAGCCATCAACGTTCTCCTCTTGACAGGTATCAAACATCGACTGCTGAGGCGTCTGACAACGTGCACATGCCTGAATTGGCATTTGCATTTCAGTATAACTTGCGAACGGTGCTATTCACAAATAACATAAAAATAGATGAGAATAATGAGCGTTAGGATCTTTGCGGTGCGTGAACATAAACATTACGGTGAAGTTACAGGGTTTTGTAGAATCAATGTTAGTTTCGTTTTTAAATCAAATAAGCGCTCCGCCAAGGCTTCGCTTCACATAATCGTATGACCTTTAGAAATCCATAATTTTTCTTTGTAGATAATCAAAGTAAACAGTTTTACTATGTTTGTATGTGCGTATTGTTTCCGCTTGAGTTGTATCCGTTCGGTTACTTTGTTACATTATGCTATCGGTTCAGCCATTTGTGTGCCGTAAGTTCACTGCACCTGACTAACATGCCGCCATTGCCCCCTCTCACCAAAAGTTTTCTGCGGATGTGACCCGTCAGGATGCTTACAAATGTTTTAGAAGTTTCCCTGTACAGCCTACATCAGCCCATTATAACAAATAAGTATAGATACCGCAGCTTTATTTTAATTTAATTCAGAAGAGAGAGAGAAAGAGATAGAATAATGGTAACAGTTCCGGGAACGTTGATGCAGAAAGTGCAGGCGGGGAGGCGAAGGCTTATGGGGATTTACATATGATAAGAAATTATCGATAGATGGTACCCCTGAGGTGAGGCTCGTAATAGAAACGTCGCCTTTCGGAGACAGACGACAACCTGCATGGGCCGCCAAGGATAACGAAATTCCTTCTGGGTAATGCCGAACTGAAAAAAACAAGTCGTGTACGTTGCGAGTGACCAGCAGAGCGCCACTTGAACAGAAAGCATTGTGATGCTGCAAACATTAGCAGTGTTTTCTCTTGGTCATAGTGACCACTTGGCCGCTGAAAAAATGTCTGTGTTTGTGGCGCAAAATGTTAGCAAACAAAAGAGAAAGAAAACGGGCAGAAACAGACAAACAAGAGGTTTGCTTTGCTAACCTATCACGCCGTAAGAACTGATAGTTATGTGCCTACTAGCCCAGCATCGTGCTTCATTTAAAAATGCCAGTCGTTCTCGTCTTCATAAACAGCAAAATTTATAGAGAACGGACAAGGAGAAATACAAGGGTACAAGGATACAAGGATAAATTCCACATTGGACATAGTGCTACAGTGTAAGTTTGCACCACACTATTTGTATTGACAATCATGTTACAGGCGCTGGCAAAACAGGCAAGAATTAGAGTAACAAAACTAAAGCGTATCGACTCAATTTCACTTTTCATCATTACAAGAGAAGGAGGGACCGGATAAAAGCTGCTAAACTAACCAGCTTGACGAGGCCGCCACCTTCGTAAGTGGTAGCACGGGACAGCATTTAGAGAAAACACTAGAAAAATGCGAAATGACAGCTTCCAGAAAGCGGTTCCACGAGTCCTGAGAAAAGGAGGAGGCGGGCAATAGAAGTTCCTTAACTCAGGACTCAGATCGACTGGCAGTGGTAATCGCAAAAGACCGCGCATTTACGTGAACCTCAGCTTGGTGCCTTACTTCTCTGCTGAACAGCCGAATGCGTAGCCTGCTATTCGCGATGAGCATGTCAGGTAGGGACACGCAGCGGAGGCCGCTCGCATCCACTTTAGCACTAACAATCAGCCGCGTTAGCTCAGTCACCATGGCCTAGCGCTGCTGATCTCGAGGTCGCGGGTTCAAAACCACCCGCGCGGCGGCCTCTTTCCGATGGTGGAGGAATACATAAACTCTTGTGTGCCTTGCCTTCGGTGCACGTTAAAGAGCACGAGATGGTCAAAATTAGTCGGGAGCCCTCCATTACGGCTTGTCTCAAAATAAGATCGTGATTTTGGCACGTAATACCCCGATAATGTTTTGTTCGCTCTAATCGTAATCCTCTAGCCCTAGCCGCCAAGCGAATCGGTTCCACCACGACCATCGTAATTGCCTTCGACGGACCTGACGTACCATACATGGTTCAGTATGGCGCAACACTAATGCCATGCTCTCTGTACTGCAAACAGATCGATATCTGCTACCATCAATACACAGACCTTAATCCCGTGACCCTCTCGTCGAGATGGCACGCCGCCCTGCGCAGCTCCCATCTCGACGACCGACTCTGGGCGACCCAGCAGGCCTACGAAGCGGCGAAGAGGCAAGACCTCGACGTCCCGTCATGGGAGGCCGAGGCCCAGCCGACTAAACTGCTGGTTCTCATTAAAGTTCACTCTCTCTCTCTCTAATGGAGCACCCGTAGGTGCGCACATATGCACCCGGAAAGTAAATGCAGCACGCGAGCGATTTCCGAACTGCATTCGCATGCGCCGTGTTAGTAGCGCAGCGAACATACGCAAACAAAATCTGTGCCGATCCTGCGCTACGCTTTATGCTACTACCTAGTCCAAGGCTCACTCGAAACAGCGCTTCTTGGCAGGGCCGACGCTTTAATGAATGTTTTTTTTTGCGCTTTCAGCCGCCATTTATCAGCAGCAAGACAAAGGCGATCGTGCTGACTATCGTTGCAGCAAGATAAAAAACAATGACACAGAAACTCCTCTGGGAGTTGTCTAAGTATACGTAATCATTGTGGCGCTAGCTCATCTCCACATTATCAATGTTAGGAAACTTGATCTGACCAGTATAAACCCTTATAAATACTTATCAGTCATCAACCTTATCAGACTAGATCCGACCCTTATCAGCCCTTATCTATTGTTATCAACCTTATCAGATTCGATCGCAGCCTTATCAAACCTTATCGGTCGCTATCCACCTTATCGCAATCGACACGACACGTCACCACCACCAACGTTTTTCCTTTCGAATTTATTTTGTTTGATAGATTATTTTCTTTATAGCGATTCGTCTTAGTAACGGACGGACGGACGAACGGACGGACAGCTTTCCTCGTTGGGAAGGCACAGAAATTCTGAGGCATTTAAAAGCTCTCCTCATCTGAATCATTGGAAGAAGCGCTCCGACGTCTTCGATGATGAAGTGGTCAAAAGAACAGGGCAGGATCACCACAGATCTAGTTTGCGCATGCTATGTAGCTCTCGCTGGGACTGCTAGGGCGCGGCAACAGCTCGCGGCAACAGCTAGCCTGCTTCGTTTACTCTCCGGTGCATCTGCACGTCCGAGCCCTTTCCGCCACATAGCATCTCCTGGAATTCTTCGCAGAAGATGAAAATTTCGTCCATTCAGCCCATCCCCCGAGATGGGTCTGATAATCCCAGCAATTTACTCGGTATTTCGGAGCAGTGATGCGGAGCAAATAGCTTCGCGAATTCCTGGGAAGCGCGTCGCGTGTGCTTCCCAATTTGTTATCGCTGGGTGCAAGGTTGCGTAAAACGACGCGATGGCAAGATTTCTTCACTAGGCGCGCCCCTTTCATATCCCCGCTCTTGAGCGGAGAATGATTACTCAGTGGGGGTTGTGGGGCAGGAGCGTGGCTCATGCGCGGGATGAGAGCACGTCCACGGGTACGTTGAGAAAGCTACACGACCAGAGCCCAAGGCAAAAAAACAAAAAGAAAGCAAAACTCAAAGAGAAACAAAAGAGAGACGCGCGACGGTATTAAAGCACTCGTCACAGATTCTCGGGCGCACTTGCCAGGCAGGTTAATAGACGGTTAATAAATAGGGGTGCGCTTGAAAGACGAGCCTGCATAGTTACCTGCTGATCAAAAGAGTTCTTTGTGTGTAAGCCCGGTGGCGGCACGTCTGTTAAACACTGCACATATTAGAAGCGAGGTTTTGTGCACTCTCATATAGCATAGGCTACGCTTTAGTAGCGTCCAATTTCGACTTGTGTCATTGTCCTGGGGCGCGCGAGCATGTGCTGTCCCTCGCTCCATTCCCTTGTTAACGTATATGGTCCGCGATTTAATAATGATATTGGCATGGGGCAGCATAGTGAAAGACGTAGACATTAACTCCATGCTATATAGCCCTCATGGAGCGTTCAAACAACGGTCGCTGCGCTCGTGAATTACGTCGAGGTTGAGGCAAGAACACAGCTATTAACCGCAGCACGATACGGTCGGTTGCCTTCTATACTGCGAGACACTTATAAAGGGAGTGGAACACTGCTTGACACTACATGATGGTTAAAACTACATGCATCGCTCTATCCATCGCGACGTTTGATCACTTTCAATGTAAGTGCACGTCGTGTAGCATTACCTCTGATATATCTGCTTTGAGAGTCGACAGTTAAGTCTCATTTTATTGTCACAAGATGAACCGCTCCGTCGAGTCCAAACAAGTTGTCATTGCACTAACAAATGGCTGGGAGAAGTAACCACTCTCACATAAGGACCCCTAGTGCTTCTAGAAACACCTGACAATTGAGGCCCATGAGTGGCAGTGGTGTTTTATCCGTATAATATTTTTAACACTTGTGAGGCAACCGGCAAACATTTTCTGGATATGCACGAAACTTTCAGATCTGCTCAGGCAACAGAGCGAACGAAGAGCCTTCGCTTTTTAGCCCGGTTCAAGGTAACGACAAATAACGGCGCACTTCCAAATATCCTTCAGCAAGAACAGCATTGATCAACGACGCCTAAGTCTGGGTTAAACTCCTGATTCCCACTTGAATATCAAATGAGGTGGCATGGACGTATTACGCACGCATTTCGCAGGAAATTGTGTAGCACCCTATTGGGGCGTTTTGGTTTCAGGAGCACAGATGTGTTGCTGCAGAAGTACATTTGCTTTTAGATCGAACATTGCGTGAAGATCAGCTATGACCTAGTTTTAGCGTGACCGTGGGCTCAGCGATAGCACTCTGCATAGCAGCAGAAACTCGCAAACCATTAGAGTAATAATCGACGCTCTGCTTGCATAATGAGAGATCATGCGAAATACGGAATTGAACGTTTCCTCTTGCACTAGAGGAGCTACCTCTGCAGCGGAAGCGAGATTTTCGATTTCGTACCCGAACGGAATACAACATGCGGAGGGAGATGTCGCGATCTTTCGTGCCCTAAAATAGGCAATCATTGACCGCCATTTAACTCCTTCGTGCACATGAATTTCCCGATTTTTACGGAAACTGGGTAAAATAGCAAGGAAGGAAGGAAAAAGTGGAGAAAAAAAGGCAGGAAGGTTGATCAGTTTAGCTTAACTTGTTTGCTACGCTACACATGGGAGAGGGGTGGGGGAGATGAAAGATGGGGAAGGGGTAGAGGGAGAGGGAGAGAGAGCACATAGCACAGCACACACACATCGTCCGTTGGAGTCCATCAATCTGGCATGGTACGTGATCTCACTGTCACAGCCGCTTGTCCAATCCCGTCTCTTTCAAAAACCGAAGTAGTCCCTTCGTCGCCTTCACCTGCGATGTCTTCTGTCGGCGGCATGTGAAAATCGTCTCGAGGGACAATGGTCTAGTGTCTAGGTGCGCTAGAACACATGCCAGGGACTGTCGCTGAACATTATATTCAGGACAGTCGCACAGAATGGGTTCCAGCGTCTCGTCGCAAAGACGGGCATTGCAGAGAGCGTTGTCGGCCATTCCAATGCGGAAGGAGTAAGATTTCGTGGAAGCCACCCCTAGCCATAAGCGATAAAGCAGAGTCGCCTCTCTTCGGCGGAGTCCAGTTGGCATATAGAGACGCATCAAAGAGGGCAGGTGGTATTGACGGTTGCTCTGGTTGGTCTGGCTGTTTGGTGTGCACCATAGAGAGAGCGTGATCTCCTGTGCAAGCACTCGAAGTCTGCTAGCTGCGTGGGATCGTGAAAGCGGTATGGCCTCTTCTTGTGCGTCTTCAAGAGCTGCCCGAGTGGCATTATCGGCGTCTTCGTTTCCAGTGACACCGCAGTGACTTGGCAGACACTGAAACGTCACGTGGTGTCCTTTCTCCTGTGTTGTATGGAGTAGGCATCTAATATCGAATATGAGCTGTTCGAATGGCCCGCGACGCAGAACTGATAGTACAGATTGTAGGGCTGCCTTTGAGTCGCTGAAGATTGATCATTGTCGAGGTGGGCTCCCGATTGACGAAACGAAGTGCAGCGCGAAGAGCAGCTAGTTCAGCAGATGTCGATGTTGTTGGGTGGTCAGTCCTAAAGCTGATGGTAATAGCTTTTGCTGGGACAACCGCAGCACCGGACGAACACTGGATGTTGGTGGAACCATCAGTATAAATGTGTTCACTGCACGCGTACCTCTCGTGCAGAAGAAGCAGAGACAGTTGTTTCAGCACAGGCGACGACAGTTCAGACTTTTTCCCGATTCCTGGTACACTGAGATGGACTGTGGGGCTGATAAGACACCAAGGGGGTATCGATGGTTTAGATGCAGCGGTGAAGCCCGAGAGAAGTTTGTCGTTCTACTTGATGATAGTTTTAGAGAATGATGATTGGTGCCTGTCTGAAGGTAGTGTTGTAAGGTGGTGATAGGAGGCACGGGCAATATGTCTGATGTGTGTTCTCAGGGCTTCCACCGTAATGTGAGTTCGCATTGGATGGTCCCGAGCAATCGCAAGAGTTGCCTCTGTTGACGTGCATCTGGGAAACCAAGGCAGGCTCTGAGTGCTTGAGCCTGTGCTGCCTGCAGAACACGAATATTTGTCTTGCAGGTGTTGTTCAGTACAGGTAGGCTATATCTTAGAAAACCGAGAAAGAGAGCTCTGTAGAGTTTAAGCATTGCGTCTACTGACGTTCCCCACGTCTTTCCTGTCAAGTATTTAAACAACTGGGAAGCTGCTGTCAGGCGCCGTTTCATGTAGGCCACGTGCGGGCTCCAACAGAGGTCTCGGTCAATAATTACGCCAAGGAATCTGTGGGTTCGGACATAGGAAATGGTCTGCCCATTGATTGTGATGACATAAGGCGTCATCGGTTTGCGAGTAAATGCTACTAGTGCGCATTTTTCTGGTGATATGCTGAGACCCTGCTTACACAAGTAGTTCGCTGTTAAAGTAGCCGCTCTTTGAAGTCGCGCACGTATCTGAGGACGTGTGACTGCCGAAGTCCAGACACAGATGTCGTCAGCGTAAATAGTCATGGGACACTAGAGAGAGCACCCTTGAATGTACAGGAAAGGATAAAAACTAAAGTGAATAGTTTTTTTGGCTTTTATTTGGTCTGTTTCTGTTTAACTGTGCTTAAGAGCCATGCTTTATTTTTTGTATCTTTCTTAAGCTATAAACTTCGAAAACTTACAGGGATTTGGTCATTTAAGTTGGTCCTCGTGAAATAAATTTATGGCATGTTGCACTTGACATTCAGGTGTACGTGAGGCTTCGTGGGTAACGTTTACTTGAGGAAAGAAATGTATTTGCACATGTGGCAGCCATCTGGTGTAAGGAGTAAGAACAATGAAAGGTAGTACACATAAATAGTTATAGTATCTTACAGTTACTGTTAGTCAAAAAGAAAACAGGAGTTGCAAATGATGGTTGGCTGTGCAAATCACTGCGTTTCAGATTTCAAACTGTCAGCATTACTTAAGCTTGCACATATACTGTGTCCTCATTTAGCGCGAGAAAACCGGCTGACCCTCCTCGTTGAATCTTTGATGCGAAATTCTACAGTTGTTTGTATCTGTCTGGTCATGGCATTCATAATTGCTTAGCAGCCTGCAAATAGGAAAAAAACTGGAAGCTGACTTTCCACTAAGATATCAAGTGTTGGTGGCTATGACTTTTGAAGAGAATGTAGCCGGCTCTACGATTTCTTATTTGCCTTCATCGACAGCTATGCTGCGAGAATTTAACACTGATTGAGTATTGAAAGCGTCATGAAATGTCTCATGACAGTTTACGAAAGGAAATGGCACGACGTGAAGAAAAGAAATTCTGAATGAAAAGAGAAGCCGAATACCAACACAAGCGTTTAGCTCTGATAGCTCCACAGTCATTACTTTCAGTTCAAGATTACCTTCAAGGTGTTGGCTCGACTCTCTCGGTGGAAAAACCTGGCTTCATCATGTTTCCAGGAGGAGGAAGATGGTATGCGCGGCTGAAGATAGACCTTGATCAAGCTTGCCTTCGTCAATTGAAGCACAAGCGCTTTTGGGCGTCATTATTGACTACCGTCTACAGTGGCGACGAGCTGTGGACTCGATTGTGACATCACTATCTTTGCGTCTCAATGTGATCCGTAGAGTTGCAAGTGAGCAATGGGGAAATCACCCTTTTTCAATGATCAGGCTGCACGATGCACTGGTGACGAGTCGAATAATGTACCAGCTCCCTTTAATTTCCCCCTCACTATCACAGCTGGAACGACTTGAGGTTCTGCACAGAAAGGGCATAAGGAGGGCTCTCGGCGTTCCGCATGCTGCTCCTAACAATGCAGTACTTTATGAGTCTTTATCGAGACTTCTTAGCCTAGTCGATTCAGAAAGGTTATTGATGCAAATTGGCCACCTCAAACAGACGGTAGCCGGGCGAGCCCTTCTACAGCGCCTTTGAAAGAGATCTGAGTCCCGAGCGTACTTGGCCCTTAATGCTCTTGGTTTCCTGGGTCTTGACGCTAGAGGTCGAACTAAGAGGTTCAAACCACTTTGGTCATACGCGAGCCTCGATTTTTCATCGACAATTCCTCACGTTCGCGCAAGCCGAGTTCTCCTTTGGCGGCAACGCGTTCGCTCGTACTGGAACATCTTGAGACTGAATATGCACGTCATCTTCAAATTTTTATTGATGGCTCTGTGGACAAGGTCACAGGATCTAATGCAGCTACTTTTCACATTACCTCTTTGAAGCATGATTGCTCTGTTCGCTTCACTGCAGTCGTGTCCTCCACAACGGCCGAAAGCGGAGACATTGATGCAGCTCTAAATAAGATACGGTGTTGCACGCCTCAACCTGTTGTCATTCTTACAGATTCAAAATCTGCTCTTCAAAGGTTAGAGCACGGGTTCCCTACTGATACCTTATGTCTTAGCTCCCTACGCTCGGTGCACAATCTCGATATCAAAGGCTTCTCCATACGTTTCCAATGGGTGCCCTCGCACATAGGTATCATAGGCAACGAGATGGCGGACAGCCTCGCCCATAAAGCGCTGTCTGGGAATCCATTGAGAAAGGTGCCTCAAGAGGACAGGAGACTCTTCAGAGAAGCGGTGTTGTGCCACTTCAGTTTTTTGTGGAGCTCACCTCACGGACCATGTGTGACCAAGGGTCTCAAAAGGAACCAAGCCGCTTTACTGCTCCGCATTCGCACGGGCTCTGCTCGTACCCCTGCCTGGATGTATAAGACTGGCCTGGCCTTGTCTCCATAGTGTTCAACGTGCGGTGTGGGCGGTGACATAGAACTTTACCTTATGTGCTGTACTGTGTAAAACGCGGAAAGGAGTGTGTTATTCGGTTCCCTCAAGAAGGCAGCAATTCCTCGCAGTTCTCTTCAGGACATTGTTTTCCCACGCGGGAACCAGTTGTGTAGAGAGGAGGTTTCTCGCCTTCTTTTAAATTACCTGCAGGACACGGATTTGGC
Source organism: Dermacentor variabilis (assembly GCF_050947875.1). Taxonomy (NCBI): domain Eukaryota; kingdom Metazoa; phylum Arthropoda; class Arachnida; order Ixodida; family Ixodidae; genus Dermacentor; species Dermacentor variabilis. The sequence continues at coordinate 109,977,498 of NC_134572.1, forward strand.
CTCCACATGGTGACCTTAGGAGTGACTATGTGTAGTTGTGAGGTCTGTGTCTGATTTATGTGATTTATGTATTTTAAGGGTCGCTACGGTGGCGAATTTGCGGGAGCAACTGCAAGGCTAATCCCACCAGCAGCCAACAACCACTCAACTCATCTCAACTCAAGCTGCAGATGTAAGCCTGGCTAGCAGCCTGGCATGCTAATGCAAGCTTTGGATGGCGGCAGTGATCACATTATTAGAGACAAATTATGCACCATGGAAGACTCGAAGGGATTCAAAGCTGCCTTCACAAAGGAATTGTTGTCGCAGGCACGTCTTTAGAATATTTTCAAACCAAGGTCAAAACAGTCTTAGTAACAGGTGGTCTGTACTGAGTTCTCTAGATCCGTACGGGCTTATTTGATCGCAGAAGATTTTGAAAGTATAATTCCTGTTAAAACGCGTTCCGGGAGCTCAAGAAGCTCAAGAAGACTCGATACTGAGCATTTTGAAAAAGAATTGTGCAATTATGTATTCTGTTAAGGTTTTCTTGTATTCTGGTTAATTTTGTCGATTGTATTTGCAATTCTATTGTTTATTATTATTCTGTACTCCTTCTTGCTATGTCTCAGAAAGTGAGACAGCAGTATTTCTAAACAAAAATGAGAATTTGCCTACGGCAATGCTGGCGGCACCGTTCGAGCGTTGATCACGTATTGTCTTCCGCTCCTGGTACCTGCGCCCCTGAGATGCCTTGCGCCAATCTCCACACTGTCGCATGGCACTGAGCGAACGGCTGCACTTTCCGGCTAATTTCTGCGTGCACACGTCACAACGAGGCCCGCGAAGAAGACCAGACCAGGCGTAGGTCCGGGAATGGTTTAAACCCTTCGGATCCCTGCAGTATCTCGGTAACTCGTGGGCTGCACCATTCGATCTGCTGCATCTTCGCAAGGTGTACGTCCGGGAAGCCAGCCATGTTTAGGACCTTCGTGAAAGTGGAAGATGTTGGCGACTCAGACGTTGCTTCCTCCGCTGACCCACGTCCGGTGCAGCAGTCTGCAAGGTTTTGCCCGCCAATTGGGGCGCAGTGCCGTCGCTGGAAACCACCGTGGGGTCAGTGCCATCATCGCTTTCAGGGAAGGAGGGCCGGCATGTGTACGCCACCGTGATCAGCTCCTTCAGAGCCGGTGGAGAAAAAATTGGAGGACGCTTAAGCTTCGCCTTCAAGAGTGGAACGCGACAGCGTTCCCGTCGACCCGCCAAGGGGTGTAAGACAATGGGCTACGGCGCAGCGACTACGCGCCCCGCATCGGACGCGGTGAGCGTCGAGCAACGCAGCGTTCGGCGCGACAACGAAATGTGCGCCTGAGCAAGCGACGCACGCCTGAGCCTTAGAAACAGCTCGTTTCTAAGGCAACACCGCGTTCACTAGAGGCGCTTTTGTAGCGCTTTGAAGCATCGAACTCGTGGCGCAGTGGTAACGTCTCCGTCTCACACTCCGGAGACCCTGGTTCGATTCCCACCCAGCCATCTTGGAAGTTGCTTTTTTCTGCGACACGAGCTCCTTAACGCTATCGCGTTAATAGGACGCTACCGGCGCTGCCGCGAGCCGGACGCGCGCGGACCACACGGGTCGGTGGCATTGAAAAGAGCACAGGCAAGTCTGTCTCAGCGCCAGAAGATGACTACCAAGTGTACAGTGCCCTGGGGCTGTGGGGCGGTCACTAAATGTGCCACTCCCAAGCCGGTGGTGGAAGAAGGGGAGGACGCGACCAATAGATGAGAGGGTGCCACCTCTAAAGTGTAGGACGTTATATGACAAGCCAATCGAGGAACTGCAGAAAGTTTCTGCTTGCTAAATAAATGTAAAATATAAACTAAATATTATACGCCAAGTTCTAAAATATAGATGTGTGGTGCCGGGCGTTTACGCAATGCAGAAGTAATTTAATAAAATGATTGTTTTTCATTCTCAGCCGACAGGTGGTATTGCAAGCGTAAATTAGTTGGCAGAGCTCAGCGCTATGTCGTCTGCTATCAGTAGCTTGCCCGATGTACGCAACAGGAACGCAGTGCCAGAACTTCTTAAGTAGTGTGCGCAACAAAGCCGTGAACTGTTTCTTAGGGTAACCTTTAATTACCAGCCGATTATATCGATTTTCCTTCTTTTTTCACCCTTCGTCATCAGCTCAGACATGACTCGCTCGCCGCCACGCTGCCGCTATCGCTACGATCTGCCTCACGGTGCGGCGCATGATAGAAGCAAGGGAACTTGAAATCTAACATTACGCTATACGGGCCTTGCATTACCTGCGCGAAGTGAAATCGAAGAGTGTGGTGCTGATGGTGCGCGCTGTGCCGTGAAATGGAGGAAAAAAGTGCGGCACTCCCGAACTAGAGAAAAAAGGGCAGCCAAATAAGAGATCTCCACAATATCTTCCCGTCCTGACTGTATAGTTTTATCGGCCTAACGAAAGAAGCGCTGGACCAGCCTAGGTTGAACCATTCTGATTTCTGAACGGCGATCTGCGAGCTATTGACGCTGGTGATAGCACTGGGAATTCGATCTCACCACGCATATATTTCCTTGGCATTGGCTTCTTTGAAGCGGAGGTCACGGGAAAGCTGACCCAGCCCTTCAACCGGCCAGCACAGTAATGGCGAGAGCAACTTCGTGGACAGTGTCGGCTGCAGAGATCTAGACCATTCCGATGAATGCTTCGCTTCCGACCGACCTCTGGGAGCTGCAGGCCGGTGGCGATGGACCGCAGCGCGCAATTCCTTCCTCTGCGTGGAATGACCACTTGTGCGCTTGCACCTGAGTCTCCTCCTATTGAAAGCGTAGCCTGCAAAAGGTCTACTTAGAAAGCCGTCAGGAGCGGTGCAACTCAGTGAGTGAGTTAGAACTTTATTTAGGTCCTGAGGGGAAATCAATCCGGCGGCTCCACCCAGGTCGGGGTCGGTCGACAGAGTCCTTCGGCGACGGCCCGGGCCCTCTGGACAGCCTTGAACTGAGCGATGAGCTCTGTGCTTCTGAGCGCTGAGTCCCGGGAAGACTGGTCGGGAAAGTCCGTGCTCGCGTTGGCAGGGCACAGCCAGAGCATGTGTTCGAAGTTGTTGTATTCGTGGCCGCAGTGTGGGCATTCAGTAGGAAGGTCAGGATTGATCCTGCTTAGTGTTGTTGGTGTGATGTATGTCCTAGTCTGCAACTGTCTGTAAGTGACGGCCTGTGCTTTTTTGAGCTTTGGGTGAGGAGGAGGAAAAATCCTTCGTGATAACCTATGATTTGAAGTGATTTCGTGGTATGATACGAATGGGTCTTTGTGTCTAGGTCCCTCCAGGCTGGGTTGAAGCGAGAGGGTGGACCGCAGACGCGGAATGTGAGCTCTCGCGCCAGTTGGTATGCCCGCTCGTTCGGATTACAGTCAGGAGGTCCGGAAATGATGCCCATGTGGGCCGGGAACCATGTGATGTGTGGGGACGGGAGGTTGTCTCCTCCCGTTTCTTGGAAGACGATGGTGTTTATAACCGTAGCTGCTTTCCTAGAGACGAGGGCCTAGGCCCTCGTCCTAGGTGGTGCGACTCATTATCCGTCATTTCTTCGAACGCGTATCGCACTACCAGCCGTGGTCGACACCGAAAGAGCAACACCAAGCAGACGACAAAAGCAACTAATAGCCTCCGCAGAAACCAATCCACGCGTGCGCGACGCCCGCGTGTCTCCGGGATCGCGCAACCGGCGCGCGCGGCCAGGGTCGCGAGCCAACAGCCAAGCCACAGCAATGGAACCCAAAGCGAACTACCCCTTCGCCGGTTCCGCTCTTCGCCAAAAACGGTTTCGATTTGGGAATGATTGACAGATGCGTGACGTGATCGTAATTTGCGGTGCCACCCCGTTGCTCTGACGCAAGCAAAATTTTTTGGCCAATCAGATGAGGCCAAGGGAACCGGTTTCCTTCCGAACCATTATAAGATTCGCCCCCTGTATTCGCCTTTTGAACGTTGCTATTGGGGTGACAAATTAAACTTCAGCGTACTAGAAGTACTCACCTACGGGGCAGAAATCTGGAGGCTTACGAAAAGAGTTCTACTCAAATTGAGGAGGACGCAACGAGCTATGGAAAGAAGAATGATGGGTGTAAAGTTAAGGGATAAGAAGAGAGCAGATTGGGTAAGGGAACAAACGCGAGTGAATGACGTCTTAGTTGAAATAAAGAAAAAGAAATGGGGGGGGGGGGCATTGGCAGGGCATGTAATGAGGAGAGAAGATAACCGATAGTCATTAAGGGCTACGGACTGGATTCCAAGGGAAGGGAAGCGTAGCAGGGGGTGGCAGAAAGTTACGTGGGCGGATGAGATTAAGTACGTTTGCAGGGACAACATGGCCACAATTAGTACATGACCGGGGTAGTTGGAGAAGTATGTGAGAGGCCTTTGCCCTGCAGTGGGCGTAGCCAGGCTGATGATGATGATGATGATGTACTAGAAGTTACAGCTTGAGCGTTTGGAAGTTGTTTGGAAAGTACCTAGCGAATGTAATGCGGTCTTGATTGGTTGCCCGGACGGTCTCGTTTTGTTCTCGCAACTTCTCCGGATGCTCTCGTTTGAGTGCCCGGATAAGGGCTCTGGCGTTTGGCCACAAGGTCACTTGAAGGTCGCCGACGACAGGAGATACAAGCATTATGTGCTTAAAAAAGGAAGACGAAGACCACGCCAATGGGGGCGTGAGCCGTACGCTGGGCGCCCTTGCCCGGCTGGCCAGGGCTTCGGCCTGCTGGCTTCAAGTGCGGGACAGCGCCGTTCGCGCAGTGTGCGCACAATCGTTCATAGAAAACTCCATAGCCCGTCATGTGGGCTAAGCGAGTGAATTTAACCAATTCATGCTACAGATCACAATATTAGGTGTCGTCTAGGCCTCTCAAAACAGTAGATGAGAGGGAACCTATCGATTTCGCAAAGTAAATTAATTTACATCAGTGCTTTTCAATTTCCTTTGAAATACGGAGCTTTCAGTACAGTCACGCAAAAATAGCGACAGAGCTTAGTGTAGATTGAACAGAATTTACTTTTTGTTTGACTGACACAAATACTCACTTTAAGCTTTGCAAATGAAGGCTTGCCAGGACGGCGCATACAGCGTCAGGTCCGCAACTATACAAAATAGTTTTCACACGTGGACACACTCAAGACTAGCTTCTACCATGAAAAAAAGTGCAAGAAATCTACAATATATTTTGTTTGGTGTAACCGGGCTCTTCACTAGCAGAACCTTCGATACTTTCACAGTTAGTAAACAACAAAAAGTCCCCAAATTAATCCCTGACTCATTTCAACACCGCGAAAACGCGAGCAGCCCTCAATTGCAATAGAGAACCTTCATCATTGCTTCCACTTAGAAGGGGAGACATAGATACGGTGCTTGGGAAAGAAATACCACAAAATTTACCGTAGACCTTAAATTTTTAAATCGGGGCGTTGCTCTGCGATCTCGAATACAACAATCCAAATGCTGTTTCGGTCGGTGCGCGTGCGCTAACATAAAACAGTACACAGTACGCTATTATTTAGCTACTCCTCTACATCTCACTAAGTTGAGCTGTTGCCTCATCTACCCAAACGCGCATTGTCAAAGTCGCCATACTAGTTTATACCTTGGTGTGTCACGCTGCCCCTGTCGTCATGTCGGACATATAATGTCACCGAACTTCTTTAAGCGAGAAGAAAGGGGGTTAACCGAGGGGCCCGATTTTTATTAATCAGAAGCCAACAAACACTGACACCAAGGAGAACATAGGGGAAATTACTTGTCCTTGATAAATAATATACTTAAAGGGAAGCTGAAGAGTCTGTCGAATTCAATAAGACGCTCATATACGGATGCGGGAACCTTATAAACCATGAAGGTAAAATTTTGGGGGGGATTTTTCATTTAGGAGCGACGCAGCTGTCGGTTAAAATTGCGCTGTAGCTCCGCCCCCCGTCGAGCGCCGCGCGCTGCTGCTGACGCTGACGATGCGAGCGGAGAGCGGAAACCGCGGCTTAGTGACGTCAACACTGGTGTTCCGCTCCTTCGCAGTCTCCCCGACCGTGCCTGACCGGGCTTATTTCTGCGTGCGTGCCGTCCTAATCTGCTTCGCTCGACCCTACATTCCTTTATTTGTGTGTATATAGGCGTGGTAGTTGACGTGCGCAACATCAATTGAACTTGTAGGCCAATCATTCCGGCGTTCTGTGCAGCCTACGCTTGCACGAACACCAGCGGCCGCGACGATGTTCCGTTAGTTCCTGACGTAGTATATAGTTCTGCGGAAACCCGCAAGGTGGAGAGAAGTAATTGATAAAGGGAAAATCAGACATCCACCCGTTCGTAGCAATTGCTACAAAGGAAACCCATACGGGTTCCTCGAAAGAAAAGCCTCAGAGTTGAAGAAAAATTCGTCCTGGTCCAGGACTCAAACCCGGGACCACTGCCTTTCCGGGGCAGCCGCTCTACCATCTGAGCTAACCAGGCGGCTAGCAGATGGCAGGGCGAAGTCGAATTTGTCGACAACACACGAAGCAAAGGCAAGTGTTCGACGCAGTATATAGTTCTGCGGAAACCCGCTAGGTGGAGAGAAGTAATTGATAAAGGGAAAATCAGACATCCACCCGTTCGTAGCAATTGCTACAACGGCTTCGCCCTGCCATCTGCTAGCCGCCTGGTTAGTTCAGATGGTAGAGCGGCTGCCCCGGAAAGGCGGTGGTCCCGGGTTCGAGTCCCGGACCAGGAAGAATTTTTCTTCAACTCTGAGGCTTTTCTTTCGAGGAACCCGTATGGGTTTCCTTTGTAGCAATTGCTACGAACGGGTGGATGTCTGATTTTCCCTTTACCATTAGTTCCTGCAAAACAAGAAGCTTTCAGCTAAGTGGGAGGCTGCTGTGAAGCGAAACAACTTCAAGAGCTAAAGAACAACATTGTTGTGCTCTAACCGCTTCCGTGACGATTACTACCGGAGTTTATCAACAATACGTGCTTTTGGTTCTCCTAAAAAAAAATAGCACGCTGAACGGAAGGTGCATGTTTATCGCCCACCCTTGACGCAGGTTTCATCGCCAAGCGCCGCGAATTTTCTATTCGCACGTGTGTTGTGAAACAGCCTGCATGCAGCTACCATAACGCAGTGCAAGCGTAAAGTTTGCATGTGTTGGAAAGCCTGCTCACGCCAAGACGCTGCGCTCCCCCTTCTCTCGCACACATAAGAAACTGACCATCTCACGTAGCCGACGGAATTCGCCGGTTACGAGTAGCGTGCGGATGGCGCGCTGATGAAGGTTCTATACTACACGTGCTACAACAGCCGATAAACTTTTCCTGCGTTTAAACCGTCTGTGTAGATTGCCGACAGCTTTGGGGCAGCGCACAAATGCTGCAGATCGCATCACCGCTTACATTCTACGAGGAGGCATGCAGGAACATAACACTACAGGTGCTTGCCCGGAAACGTACTCACTGGAACGCTGAATGCAGCTTAGCAAAAAACATACTCGCCAAAGAACATTTCCAACAGAAGGAGATGCTGACACTTCGCCTTCGTTCGCGTGGAAAGCAGTGCTTGCGCCTGCATTTTTTGCTTCTTGGAGAGGCCGGCTTTTCGCAATCGACTGGTACATGTAGTATGTTCAAGTATGTACATGCGTGTAGTATGTACAAGTATAAACCCCTTACAAGTGATCTTGCACGCGACAGCGACAGCGCTACAAGCGAGGCGATGGCTGTCGCGTTCACTCGTCGTCTGCAAGCCGAATTCTACGCGAGCGACGGCTTTGAGCGACGACTTCCCGGTATGAGGGCAGCAATATACGCGCCGAAACTAGCGTGACACATGCTTTATCAATGTAAGTTGATGTATTTTACTGCAGAAGGAGCATAAAATATTTCTGAAGGTCTTGCACTAGGTTCTTATTCTTGTACGTGTAAAATTCAATAGTTTGGTCGTTCCGTGCGACAAATAGCAGTATTTGAGTTATGTACATCCAGTTTTGGCTTCGCACAATTGGCTAGTCCCTCATAGCATTTCCGGGCGATCAGCGACGAGTCCTAGATTTCTAGAAACGAGCGATCGAGCGACAACACCGAGCGATTTGTTCAAGCGACAGCCCGTTTTGTCGCACAAAGCCGTCGCCCGTCCCCGTCGCGCGCAAAATCGCTCTCGTAGAGTTTGGACTTAACGCCGAACTCCTCAGAGAAACGCAAGCTCTCAAAAATTTCCATGACCGTCTAAGTAAAACACCACCAAACTACTTTGCACCGTGCTTCGTGTGTAGAGGCAGCAGTCGGTCCGGACGAACACCATTGTTGACGTCACGAGGCGCCCGGCCAACCACAGGCGGAAACGAGGCGCGCGAGCTGGGCGTGTCTGCTGCTGCACTTTTCGTCGAAATAAAATATGTTTGCGCTTTCTTTCGCTCAATTTCGATGCGATATTCGAATTCAGAGGGTTGAAAACCACGGCGTACTGCTTTTCACTCATTTTTTCGGGAAAAGCTTTCAGCTTCCCTTTAATCTGCTTAATACTGTGTTCGCTTCTTATGATACGAACTTCTTTAAGGTTTCACTTGTGCATGGTCTCTGAAATCGGGGCGCGCACGGGCAACGTGCGCGCCTATGCTGATATGAAAGTATGCAGCCAGTATTGCAGATTTGAGACCGAGCTATCATGCCTCACGCCTAAGCTCTCGCGTTATTTCGCGAATAAACACAGCTCTCCTAATACCAAGCACCAGAAGAAAACAGCAAGAAAATAGAACCGATAAATAAGCATGTTGCAAACTGAGGTACCTCTTAGCGAGGAAGGATGGCTCCAGCGGCCTCACAGATCGGGCCGCAGTTTTGTGTGGGCACAACTTATCGCGAGGGTGGACGCTCTCTGAACGCAGTAAACAACATATTCCCCCCGGCATACTTCAGCAACCGTTTGTACATGACCGCGTAGCGAGGTTCTCCGCCGTGCGATTCTTTGCAGTTTTCTCGCGAGTATAAATCTTGCCGCTCGTTTTCGCGCAGGTCGACGGCCGCACCACATCCGCGCTGTGCAGCAATCGATAGGGGCTTAGTGAGATACGCCCAAGGTCGATGCGAACATAATTTCGCCGCAACGAGGCCATGCAAGTAAGAAGCAACTGAAGCAAAAAAAAAAAAGGGGGGGGGGGCAAGAATTATTACGTCGGAAAGCGCACGAGTATATAGCGTCGCAGCAACGAGAATCCCTGGCAATAGCATGTCGCAAAGCGAGGCTTCGTTCCTATAGCATCTTCAAAACTGCGCTTCAATCGACGCACATTTGTGGAAGATGCCGCTCTTCATCACGCCAGAGTTCCGACACCGAGGGTGCGCGGTCATCGAGTGAGATGTGTTCATGTTTGCATGTGTGCGCGTGACACTGTGCTTATTAATTTCATTGGTAAGCGAATGTCTACGGCAGTTTATATGGCTGATAATGCTAATAACTTTATTCCGTATATCTGCCTAAGAATTTCCTATCTCAATCCATGCGTCGCCTTCCGGGCAAAACCGCGACTTGCTAAATTGTCGTTTTTTTTTAAACATTTATGTTTCGGACTTAATTAAAGCCCATTCTCATTTATTTTGATTGCAGGCTTTTGCCTCACTTTTCTTCTTGTTTCTTTTGTAGCACAGTGAGAATAAGATTATTCTGGGCGAATGCAAGAACGCCCGTGTACCTAAATATTTAGTTGCATGTTAAAGAAACCTATTATGTAAAATTTATTCCGGAGCCTTCCACCGCTGCGTCCCTCAAATCCCGCTCTGCATCTTCGCGACGTTTAACTCCACCAATATTTCATTGAGAAGAAAACTCCCAAGGCAAAATTACGCAGCTACATGAACATGCAGGTGCGCAACCGGCGAAAGACTGCGCCACTCATTCTTATTGTGGCGTGCTGAAGCAGCAGATACTGGCGTAAGCAAAAGTATTCATGCGAAGGAGTGCGACCGTTTCCATCTGAGCGAGCTCTTGAAGTGCAAAACAAACAGACACACACAAAAAAGAAACAACAAAGCAAACTAAAAAAAAAGCAAGAAACAAATTGAACACTTGCCGGCTGTAGCCCCATTAAAACTTTTCTTGTCCATTCTGCGGCGTCGTTAACGCCTGCTGCTGTTTTCGGGGCGCTTCGTACTTCCTTTGCGTCGTTTCGAAACGCTGATGAAGGAAACGCGACAGTTCAGCTTTGTTTTGACAGCGCCAGTGAAAGACGCTTGCGTCTTGCGGGTGCGCTTTACTGCATTCTTCTTGCTGATCGAAACAGCTGAAAACTCTGTCGCTGCTCGGAAAGGCGGAGATGCCTTTCGTTGTATGAGGCCCTATAACAAAGCTTCGAGAACAGTCGGGCGAAAAGCCGCAATACCAACGTCGATAGATCGGCGCTTGGGGCACGCAAAAAGAAATCAGAGATACCAATATGAGCGACCAAGGATGATGTTTGCACTCACACAGCGCTGACAGCTGTCGCCACCAGCTGCAATAAGAGGGTCGCTGCCGTTAAGCTTCTTGCGTTTCCTTCTTGCGTTTGCTTTTCGTATACCATCATTCACCGAAACATATACGAAGGGTTAGATGTATAATTTCCAACCTACCCGAAGGATAAGATCGCACACATGTTTATTTGAATTCGTAATGCCACTAGCATGAAATGAAGAAGGCGGTTAGCCAGCGTCGTGACTGCAGAAAATGAAAACGCAAACGGGGTTCACTCATTCCATGCTTGTGCGCACGAAACAGGCTAATAAGGCTTGTAAACCGTTTACGTATGCCCTAAATTTGTAGAAATGGGCATGTAGTAAGACCAGCTACTTAACCCTTGTGGTTATGGTAAGATACCAAATTGTATAAGGAGACCTGGGCAGCAGTAAACTAAATTGGACTGGACTACTTGGCGCAGTCAAACTTAAAACAGTCAAGCGCAATCAACTCCAACATAAGGACATATAAAGGAAGAAAGAAATAAGCCAAAGAGACTAAATTCAATAACAGCCCCATTAGCATGATAGTATAAAATGCAAAGCGCGCTCAGAGACAAAATTTCGACATAATTTGAAGGCGGCTAAGGTTACATGTATAATATCTAGCTTTTAATCATTATTCTACTTTATTCTATTAATTTGAGGCGTGTGCACAGATTGTAGCAGTCGTGACTATATTTCGCCTTTCGTTTTCAATTATCGCATAGAGGGTAAAGGTCCCATGTAGTCGGGTAGCTTTATCTATTAATTGATCTCTAGTGTTAGAAATATTGGCTGCAATTACAGTATGCCGCCGGCTTTTCTAAAATTGTTACAGTGGTTCTAAATTAATAAAGGATGGCGATTGGCGAAGTGAGACTGTTTCCTATGAAACGCGTGGCAGTCACGTGAAGGTTTAGAAAAAAGGCCCTTATATATATATATATATATATATATATATATATATATATATATATATATATATATGAACGAGAAGACTGGGGGTGCACCGAGGGGTCCGATTTTTATGTATTACCATAAGAAGCCAAGAAACACTGACACCAAGGACAACATAGGGGAAATTACTGGTGCTTAATAAATGAAATAAAGAAACGATAAATTAGTGGAAATTAAAGTGGATGAAAAAACAACTTGCTGTAGGTGGGAACCGAACCCAGAACCTTCGCATTTCAGTTCTCGTTGTGGGTTCGGTTCCCACCTGCGGCAAGTTGTTTTTTCATCCACTTTATATTCCATTAATTTATCGTTTATTTATTTCATTTCTTAAGCACAAGTAATTTACCTTCTGTTGTCCTCGCTCTGCCAGTGTTTCTTGGCTTCTTATGATATGACTCTATATATATATATATATATATATATATATATATATATATATTATATATATCATCAGCCTGGTTACGCCCACTGCAGGGCAAAGACCGCTCCCATACTTCTCCAACTACCCCGGTCATGTACTAATTGTGGCCATGTTGTCCCTGCAAACTTCTTAATCTCATCCTCCCACGTAACTTTCTGCCGTCCCTTGCTACGCTTCCACTCCATTGGAATCCTGTTCGTAACCATTAATGACCATCGGTTATCTTCCCTCCTCATTACATGTCCTAAAGTCCAAGTCCAAGTACATGTCCATTACATGGCTAATAAAGCTTTCGGGGCAGTTTTCTGCACTGATGCATTGCTCACTGATGCAAGTTCATCTTTTTCGCTTTCTTGTGTTAAAATACCGGACATCAAGTCAGTTTTGTGATTTTCTGAAAACACGTCTATGTGGCCCTTATCGGGGAAAACGTACGAATAAGTATTCTTCATTATCCCACCAGTGTCGGCATTGGCAACAAGGCACTGGTGGTCGTCGTATAGGGTCATATTAAGGCGTAAGCCTTTAGTGGCTCATGAGCGTCCGGGCGCAATCCGTGGTGGACGCAGGAAAGCGGTGATCACCGGCGAGGGGAGCAAGGAGAGGAGGTGCCATGCCAGTAGCGCTGTGGAGTGGGCGCGTGGGAGAGCGCGGACATGCGGGTGGGGGTGCGCGCACATCGGCGACAAACCTTGCAGCCATATGGCTTTGATTGCACCCCATGCTCGCGGCCACGGCGGTGTCCGTTCGCAGAACAATTCAGACAACAGTTACAAAGGCATTCGATGATAGCCTTTCGCCTATCGGAGCTTACCTCAGCAAAATGCCCATAGATTTTTTTTTTTTGGCCATGCGCATTTGTACAAAATGTACATAATGTCCTTTCTTTTGCACGGTTAAATATGGAAATCGCAGTGTACCACATGCGGAATTTAATAAATGGGCAAGACAATTTCTCCTACGCCTGCGGGAGGTTGCCTTGTTTTGGTAAAACTTTTTTTTTATTGATATGATATAAGGAGATGCTGAAGCACACTTTAGGCATCAGCTACTCCTTAGCTCTTGAATAGATCTAACCTACACCATACAAGGTTCAAAATTACATGTCAAACAACCTTCTCATACCAGCACCATAATTTGTAAAGCAACGTTTTCACAGTAATGCCATAACGTAAGAAATATGTGTTTGATGCAATATGCATGTTAAATAACTCCACAGCACTCTACAAGACAGTCTCAAAAATACAAATAATACTGTCACCTAATAATATTGTCTCTAGTATGCGGGTAGTGCACGGATTGTGTAAATTAATTATCACGTCTAGTCAGAACAGAACAGTCAACATATATACAGCAACGTTGAAATCAACGGAACAATAGAAGCATTAATAACGGCCAATGATGCCGCTGTCTTTGAGAAAAGTTGTTAATGCTATTAAAGCGCTATGCTGCAAGGTCGTTATTTGCCAAGGGCCCAAAAGTTTCGTTCAAGGGGAAGCTGTGTAGTGTAATGACACTAGAGTTGATTTAATTCGTTGTCTTGGTGTGTCGTGATGTTGGTAATCTATAGAAGGACGGCATGTACATCTTCATCTGCAAATCCACAATCACATTTTAGGTTTCTGCGCGGCCAATTCTATGTAAGAAATGTTTTGTGTAGGCAGTGCCTAGCCTTAATCGATGAATAAGGGTTTCTATATTTCTTTCTAATGACAATGGAAAATTGGATTCAATAAACCAATCGATATGATATAGTGCAGTGGACAGTACTCATAGAGCCCCGCGGAAGAAGAAAAGACTGGACTAGCGCGAGACAGACGGAAGTGACATTAACGAGACTGCGTTGTCAAGTCCCACCCCTAAATTTATACGTGCACCGATCTGGTCTGGCAATTTTCCCTTTGTGCCATTTTTGCAACTTAATAGAAACGCTTGAACACTACTTACAGGAATGCCGCCGTTTCACCTCCCTGAGAAAAATGACATTGGAAATTACAATGCGACAGCTCTTTCGGAGCGTCTGTGCTTGGGCACTCGTACAGGAATGTGTATATCGCCTTGAAAAAATTAATTATTGAATCAAACCGATTTCATTGTTGACCGAATTATTCACGTCATTCCTCCTTTATTGCCTCATCTATACTATATATACTTCTTTTTTCTTTTTTATTCAATGGCTCTCTACTGAATCATTTCGAACTTTCCTTGTTTTTAATTTATTCATCAAAATTATATATTGATAAGGTTATTACCTGAACACATACAAAAAGTCTGCCCGGCTCTTGGCCAATCGCCGTGAGTGGGTTTGCGCCGAACACATCAAGGTCATCATCATCATCATTGTGACCAGACATACAGGCTCGACGATGGCAGCCGCAAAGCCAACGTCAATAGATCGGCGCTTGAGGCACGAAGAAATCACAGAAACCAACATGAGCAACCAAGGATGGTGCCTGCACTCACACAGAGCCGATAGCTGTCGCCACGAGCGGCACTAACAGGGTCGCTGCCTTTAAACTTCTTGCGTTTCCTTTTCGTATACCGTCATTCACCGAAACGAATACGAAGGGTTAGATGTCTAATTTCGAACCTACCCGAAGGATAAGATCGCTCACATGTTTTTTTTTTTTGGATTCGTAATGCCACTAGTAAGAAATTAAGAAGGCTGTTAGCCAGCGCCAAAACTGGAGAAAACGAAAGGGGTGTACTTATACCATGCTTGTGTGCAGTAAACAGGCTGGTAAGACTTGTGAACCGTTTTTCTTTGCATAACTGCTTAGAAATGAGCATGTAGTAATACAAGCTGCTTAACCCTTGGGGTTATGGTGATCACCGCCACCGCCACCGTGATCACGCCACCGTGATCAGATACTTCAGAGCCGGTGGGGAAATAGGACGCTGCCGCGAGCTGGACGCACCGCGGCACACACAGGCAGCTGGCATTGTAGAAAGCACAGGCAAGTCTGCCTCAGCGCCAAAAGATGACAGTCAAGTTTACAGTGCCCTGTATTCGCCTTTTGAACGTCGCTATTGGAGATGACAAATTAAACTTCTGCGTACTACAAGTTACAGCTTGAGTGATATTGTGAACGAACATTTGGAAGAACTCGGAAGCAATGTTTTTGTAACTTGTTTGGAAAGTAACTGGCGAATGTAATGAGGTCTTGACTGGTTGCCCAGATTATCTCGTTTTTTACTCGCAACTTGCCCGGATGTTCTCGTTTCAGTGCCCGGATAAGGACTGTGGCCTTATGGTTCTGTCTTATGGTTCCGCTGCACCCTCCTCTCCGCTTTCCTTCTCGCACCTCTTCTCTCTCGCCGCTTTACTTCATCCCCTGCTACGTGCCGCCTTCGCTCTCATCTTTCGCAGTGCTCGTTCTCTCGGTTACCCCGGGAACGCCGACGCTAGTCGCAGAAACGTGCGCATAAGAGCTGCGCCCTAAGAAAAGTATAATGTTTGTTGTATAAGGTTTATTCTACACAATACGTCTCTAGGAAGGCTACTAAAGCTTTCGGAGCAATTTTCTGCGCTGATGCATTGCTCAGTGCACCAACGCAGATGATGCATTAGCACAGTTGTGATACCGCATCGCAACTGTATACGTCTACCAAGTTCGTTCTCGACGCCATGGAACCGGCCGCCGAACAATACGTCTCGAAAAAAAACGGAGCGTCTTCCGTCACCACACTCAAACTTCCCTATTTCTGGCCCTAGGACTGTGAACTCTGGTTTGTCCACATCGAGACGCAGTTTTGCCGTCAGCGAGTCACATCTCAGGCGGCCAAGTACGACAACGTTGTGAGTGCGCTTAACTAGACCACTGCAACTTTGGCCCGCGACATTTTGCTAGCTCCTCCGCCCGATTATCAGTACGGCATCCTTAAGCGGGAGTTACTACGGTGCACCACCGACTCTGAATCGCGACTGATTCAACAGCTCCTCTCATCGGAGGAACTTGGTGACAGAAAACCGACTGAGCTGCTTCGCCGCATGACACAACTTCTGGGAACCAGTCCACCAACATCAGAATCGAAAATCTTTCGGGAGCTCTTCTTTCAGCGTCGACCGAACCAGGTATGAATGATTTTATGTGCCTCCCCTACGACGAAGTCCGTCAAGGCCTTAGCGACGATGGCTGACCAGATTATGGATTCTTTCCATTCTGTGATATACGCTATTGAGCCTTGTAATGCACGCGTTGCGACCCAACCCCACTTACGGCGGCACTTTGACGAACCCGACAGTTCAAACAGGCAGCTTGCTGCGCAAGCAGAGGAGTTAACTAATCAGTTGGCTGCCTTACGCTTTCGTTCCAGTAACCATCAGGAGCGGCATCGCTTGCATGACCAAACCTGTCGCGTACTCCGTCTACCTTTATTTATTGGTATCGCGCCAGACATGGCACTCGCGCAGGTAAGTACCGTCCGCCTTGCAACTTTCCGGGAAACGGTCACTGATGACAGCTACTGCTAATGGCCTTACATCAAGACGTATCTTCTACGTCACCGACCGTGTCACGAGAGTTCGCTATCTTGTAGACACTACTGCAGCAATTTGCGTCATTCTCTCTACTTTTGATGACCGCAGAAGACATCGCCATGACACGTCTTTTCTCACTGCCGTCAATGGTTCCAACCTTAAAACGTATGGCCGGAAATTTGTCACTCTTGACCTGGGTCTGCGGCGCCCTTTTAAATGGCTATTCATGGTCGCCGATGTCCGCGGGCCGATCTTCGGCGCTGACTTTTTGCGGAAGTTTAACCTTCTCGACGGACTTCGCCACTGCCGCCTTTTTGACTCCTCAACAAACCTGTCCGCACAAGGTATCACCATGTCTGCACCACCTTTGCGTATCGTCCAAGCACACACTCAGGTACCGAAACCGTGGTCCACCATCCTGCTGGAATTTCCAAAGCTGTTCGAATCACCCTCGCCAGATAATCCAATAGTGCACAACGTCACGCAACGCATTGTGACTGAAAGACCACCGGCATATGCCCGACCTCGCGGCTTAGCACCAGACCGTCTGGAAATGAGAAAGCAAGAACTTGAACACGCGCTAGAGTTGGGCGTCGTTCGCCCTTCCGCAAGCCCTTGATCATCTGCTTCATACATGGTGCCCAAGAAGACGGGTGATTGGCGGCCGTGCGGCGATTACCGCGCCTTAAACAAAGTGACGATTCCCTATAGGGGCCCTATACTCCACACCCATGATTTCATCGCATCGCATCATGGTTTCTGCCTATTTAGTCAAGTGGATCTAGTAAAAGCCTACCACCAGATTCCTGTCTAGCCTTCCGACATTCCTAAAACCGCAATCATCACCCCTTTTGGCATGTTCGAATACCTGCGCATGCCATTCTGCCTCTGTAATGACGCTCAAACATTTAATCGGTTCGTCGATCAAGTACTCCGGGGCCTGACTTGTTGCTTCGTCAATTTAGACGACATTCTTATATTCAGTCGCTCTTCTGTGGAACACGAATCTGACCTACGTAAGGTGTTCGAACGCCTCCGTCAATATGACCTGGTTGTAAGCGTCTCGAAGAGTGAGTTTGGCATTGTTTCTCTCAATTTACTGGGCCATCGAGTAGACGAGCATGTCATCCAAGCCGTTCCGTCCCGTGTCCAAGCCGGTAAAGATTTTCCACGTCCGTTTCCACCAAGAAATTACGGCCGTTTCTGGGCCTCATCGATTACTATCCCCGTTTCATTCCTCGTTGTGCCTCAATTTTGCAACCTCTACACATTCTTCTCTCTGGCACACCACGATCTAGCACGCGTATATTATGAACTAATGCTGCTGAATCTGCTTTTATCTCTGCCAAGAACGCCCTTGCTACCACTGCTCTACTGTCACACTCGCAACCAGACGCTCCCTTGTCCGTTATGTTAGGCGCTTATGACATAGCTGTTGGCGCCGTGTTTCTACAGCTGCTTGGCAAGACATGGCAGCCTATGTCTTTCTTTCCAAGCAAGCGGACACCGCGTGAAACCCGCTACAGTACTTTCGGTCGCGAATTCCTAGGACTCTACCTCGCAGTCCGCCACTTCTGTCACAACCTCGAAGGGCGTCAGTTCCTAATTCTCACCGACCACAAAGCACTCATTTATCCTACTACCTCCAAAAGTTCCTCGCACGCGCCCCGCGAACTTCGCCAACTTGCTTACGTCACCGAATTCGCTGCTGATTTTCGGCATATCGGTGGTGCGATAATCCCGTTGCTGATGCTCTGCCATGGATTCATATAAAGTCAAGTGAAGTAAATCGTTCTGACATGGACTTCGTCCGCCTCGCTACCGCTCAACCGTGAACTTCGAACACTCCGGACTGCCAACGATTATCTGCGCTTCGAAGATATCTTACTGCCTGGCTGGACGTCACAGTAATGTGCGACATGTCTACGGGCCGTTCTTGAACGTACGTTCCACAACAATTTCGGCAGCAAGTTGTTGACGCACTACACTCCTTATCGCACCCTAGAGTACGCGCCACACAACGTCTCGTCACTTCCCGCTATGTGTGGCCGCGTATGAACACTGACTTCCGTTGCTGAGCTCGGACATGCATACAGTCCCAGCACGCCAATGTCAGTCGGCACACTATTAGCTCGCCTGGTCATTTTCCACCTCCAGATGTTCATTTCGGCCACGTTCACACCGATATCGTTGGTCCACTACCACTGTCCTTAAACCAACGATATATACTCACTTGTATCGACCGCTTCACACGCTGGCCTGAAGCGATGCCGCTCTCTCACATTATTGCAATGTCTGTAGCCCAGGCCACCTTAAATACCTAGATTTCTCTATCTACATGTGTGCACAGCGCGAAAGACGAGGACTGAAGGAAGAACACAATTTCGTCAAAAGTTGTTGAAGCACTACACTCCTTATCGCACACTGGAGTACGCGCCACACAACGTCTCGTCACTTCCCGCTACGTGTTGTGTTCTTCCTTCAGTCCTCGTCTTTTGCGCTGTGCACACATGTCGATATTGAATCACTGACTCGCCTAAGCTTCCACCTTATCTAGATTTCTTGTTACGGAGTACCACACACCATCACGACAGTCATAGGAAGACAATTTGCCTCGTGCCTCTTTTAAGTTCTCACCCGTCTTCTGGTTGTAACGCACATACGAACGAGAGCTTTTCACCCAAGTTCCAATGGAATGGTAGAACGCTTCCACCGTCAACTGAAAGCAGCAATTCGTGCCCACGACTCCATGATTCTATGGACAGAGCGCCTGCCTTTGGTTTTACTAGGTCTTCGCACAGCTCTGAAAACAGATGCATAGTGTTCCTCAGCCGAACTCGTTTTCGGCACGAAACTTCACGTTCCTGGTGAGTCCTTCGCTTCGGAGCCGTCATCTGCTGACCTACAATCTTACCCCGACCGCTTTTGCATTACAATGGCCACTGTTATACTACCGCCGCTTCGTAACGACCGCAGATATGTTTACATGAACCCATCTTTACTTCATAGCAGTCACGTCTTTATCCGACACGACGCTACTCGCGCTCCTTTACAGGCTCCTTAAGGCGCGGTCCCTTCAAAGTCCTTAAGAGTGACGCCAAGTTTTTCACAGTGCTGTCAGCGGTTGCGAAGAGACAATTTCGATCGACCGCTTGAAGGCAGCTCATCTAGACTCTGGCAGTGCCATCTCCACAACTTAAACCGCTGAACGGCCGTGCCTTCATCGCTAGGGGCGGGGGGGGGGAAGGGGGGGAGCCATGTATTCGACAATACGCATAGAACCCCGCGGGGGAGGAAGAAGAGACTTAACCCACGCCATCAGGCATATAGGCTCAACGATGGTTGCCGAGACATCAACGCAGTCACCTGATAAATAAATGGCAATTCTTGGTGGCCTTCTGTTCTACTATACCAACTAGAGCTCTTAGGACTCTGGTCAAACCATGCTTTTCCGCACATTCTGAAAGACCTTGCCCTTGTAATGCAGCATAATTCATTCTTTGATACTGGGAGCGGAACCACGTCATCCTTGAGGTGTGCTTGTCGTGCTGCTTCATCGGCTGCTGCGTTGCCGCGAAAGTTGCAATGTCCTGGTATTCACTGGAATGTTATTTCATGCTTCGCTTGGCTTGCCTTTGTGAGATGTTTAATTGTTTTGTGTATTATACTATCACTGATTGTTTTTCCTTATGTGCTGTAGAGTGATGTTAGTGCCGCCTGTCAACTGCTGAATATTACCCATTTTTGCGCCATCTCTTGTTGAAGTCATAAATTTTATCGCACATAGTATTGCGAATAGTTGAGCCGTTGGGGACGAAGTCGCACGAGATAACTTAAATTGTTCTTGTTTATTGAGGAGCGGTATAGTGAATGCTGAAGTTGTAGAGGTTGGTGCACTGGAGCCATCTGTATAGACGTACGTGTCTGGATCCTGAATAGACATATACATCTGGTAAAGTGCTAGTTGTTGGGCTGCTTGAATGAACATGTCTCTTTTTCTGAATATGCCGTCTACTGACAATTCGATATTTTAAAGTGTAAGCAGCCATGGAAGATATTCGACGTTCGAGTTCCAAAATTCATTTCTTGACAATATATGGAGATTTTCTTGAATTTCTTTATGAACATAACTTCTATCTCGTTTCACTATGTGTAGAGGCTGTGGGTGGCTTCTATGCTATGTTTGAAGATGAAAATAATGTCGGCATGTTTCTGTATTTTTTATAAATGGAAATGGTGATTGGTGAACCTCAGTTATTGGAAGACAGCTGGAAGTCCCTCGTGGAACTCTAGACTTATGCGTAGTCCTCTAGCTAAAAGTCTTTGAGGTCACTCTTCTGACGTGTGGGAAAGTCCGTGTAAGATGGGCGCGCAACAGGCAAGTTTTTGTCGCATTAATGCATTGTAAACAATCAGTATGGACGATGCTGATCCGCCCCATGATGTGCCTGCAAGTCTGCGAAGTACATTCACTATCGCATTGACCTCGTTTTGGAGTTTTTTATATGGGGTGCTCAAGATAGCTTCCTATCATGTATTATTTGAAGAAGGCGATGCTGTGTGACAATTGTTAGAGGTTGTGCTTTCAAATTAAGAGTGAAATTTTTAACTGCCTCCGATTGGAGAACCATACAGCTGTCTTCGTGTGTGACAGAATCATTCCTGTTTTCCTCAACAATTGATTAATGACGTTTATGTCGTCTTGCAATGCCATCTGAAGTAACAGAACATTAGCCCCTGGTGTCCAAATGCACACATCATCTGTACACAGAATCTTAACTGTGATGGAAGCTTCCTTGTTAAATCAGCCATGACGCAGTGAAAAGGAAATGGGCTGGGTAGAGCCTGGTAAAATCATTGTTGTAGTCAAATATTGCGTTGTTTCCGTGATGTTCCATAAGAAAACTAATCCGACGGTGACCTTTGGGCTTATGCGCACCGCGATGAACCATATTATTCATCTTTTTGGCTAATATACCCGCAGGCTCGGTATAACATGGACAACTTTTGCTTCTACTCGCCCGCCAACACGTTCAGCACGTCACGGCAATGTCTGAGCCTACGTGTAAGACTAATCAAGTCCGTAGTACCGAATGGGATTTACGCTAGTTTTAATACGTTTTTGGAGCAGCTGGCCCTGCTCCATAGATGTGTAATCTAATATAAGCGTGGAGGCCCTCATCGCGTAGAAACGACAATGGTGTGTTAATGAACTTACCGCCGATGAGCAAATGTCTATAACTGTATGTTTGATATGTTTGTACCTTTACATCTCTAGCCTCCTCTCTCAAGTAGCCCTCCTTCGTCGACAGAGAGGCAGCAGGTCTTATTGTCTGTTGTAGAGGCTTCCTCGAAATTGCATTTAGTACCAGTGTGCTTGACTCTAGAGCACTTATGCGGTACTCTACCGAGACTTCTTCTGAAGTTCATGTTATTGTTCTCCATCAAAGGTTAACACCGGTCATCATAACTTCACATTATCCAGGTACCTCGTGCGTAATACACTTGCCCTTTCGTTTACCTGTGTATCATGGTCCGTCTCAGTCATCGAGTGCGTATTGTATAGGCCACTGGCTTCGTCCCTACATTACACTAGACCATTGTCCCTGGACACGATTTTCACATGCCGCCGACAGAAGACATCGCAGCTCAAGGCGACGAAGGGACTACTTCGGTTTTTGAGAGACGGGATTGGACAAGCGGCTGTGACAGTGATATCATGTACCACGCCAGAGTGAGGGACTCTAACGGACGATGTGTGTCTGCTGTGCTATGCACTCTCTCTCTCTCCCTTCCCCATGTTTCATCCCCCCATCCCGCTCCCATGTGTAGGGTAGCAAACCGGTTAAGCTAAACTGGTTAACCTCCCTTCCTTTCCTTCTCCACTTTTTCCTTCCTTGTCCCTACATCTTGTACATCATTCATCATGAGAGTATCTTCTCATTTGTTCATCACTCCATATGAAACCCACGGGCGTCGCAAAAGCTGGGCTTCCCACGGAGCTGGGTACCATGGGCTTGTCATCGGGAGGGCGACATGAGCTTTCGTGACGCTTTCGTGTCATCACAGGGCAAATGCTGCGCACAGGCCAAAGCAATTACTGAGCGCGCGTCTGGTTTCCAAGCCCAGCCGTGCGTCGATGCGTCCTATCTTGGAGGCAATATCCGGCGGGGGCAAACGTTGGGCAAGCAGGGATGGCTGATGGCTACATGTGCATGGCGTTCGCATGCGCCTAGTGCCGGAGGTGGTGTAATGTCAATTGTTGGCAACGTGTTCAAGGAAGAGGCATCAGAAGCGATCACTTCCCTTGGTTTGCGCTCTTCATCACACCAGGGTTGCGACAGCGTGTGTTCGCGATCATCGAACGAGGTCGGTTCATGTTTGTCCGTGCGCCTGCCACACCATGATCGCTAATTTAATTAGTAAGCGAGTGTTGACTGCAATGATACAACAGGTAAAACTACGAAACTTACTTTAAGCAGTTGTTTAATAGTTTGCTATCCCTATCAAAAGAAATTAAATTATGGGGTTTTTACGTGCCCAAACCACTTTATGATTATGAGGCACCCCGCAGTGGGGAACTCCGGAAATTTGGACCACCTGGGGTTCTTTAACGTGCACCTAAATCTATGTACACGGGTGTTTCTCGCATTTCGCATGGCCGGAATGCGATCCCGCGACTTCATGCTTAGCAGCCCAGCACCATAGCCACTAAGCAACCATGGCGGGATAGCCCTATCAATGCTTCTCTTTTCGCGCAAAACTGCGGCTTTTATAACTGCCTTCATTGTCGCCATTTACTCCAAGCGAATTCATGGGGCACTGTAAAAGTTTGCAAAACGTTTTCTCTCTCTCCCTTTTTTTACTGCCGTGCCGATTTGCTCCCTACTATAAACTACATGAAGTACGCCTACATTGTCGGAGGAGTCAAGAAATGTCGAGCAAGCAGAGTAGCATTAACCAACGAAAGGAAGCGGCGGTGGCTTAGTGCTCTTAAGAATTCGTCGTTTGAACTAATCATAAGACAGAGGGTGCCATTTCGCATAAAATTAAAGCAAAAATCTGTTTTTATAATTCAACAGAACACCGAAGTCATGTCACCAGTGCCGACAAGGCGCACAAAGCATGCGTTTGTAAGTGCGCCTAGCAAAACGACTGTGGCTACAGAAAAGGTTGCGACACCATCTAAGTACAAAAGGCAGGGCGAGTAAACTCAGCCGACAGCCTTGTTTTGAATACTGACACATATTTGAAAAGAGAAAAGAAAACGGAGTTGGGAGGCTTGCACACAAAGAATGGTACCCCTGCGGTTCGCCAAGCGGGAACCTCGAGACACGTGAATGGCGCCGAGCACGCTGTCAGCAGGGCGACAACGGGCACCCCTTTTCTCCGTTACAACTTTTGTTGCGCCCAGGTTATTTTCCCAGCTTCTGTTCCCCTTTATTTTCCAGTCGTGACCAACAAAGCTTGGGTAAACATAGCAAAGGGAAGAAGAGGAATTTACTCCCACGCAGGTCCAGAAGGCAAACCTGGAGATGAGAAAAGTGATATCACAGTCTTTGATTTGATGCCACTCCTTGAGAATAAAAAGAAAGCGAGAGAAGAAAATGGCGGTGCTGGCGAAGATTCACGACAACACAGTCAGCACCGGAGAACGGACATCGATAGCGATCTCGCGTCTGGGTTCCCGAGTGGATGGCAAAGGCCTACTTTCGACGAGGCTCGTCGAAGCAAAACAGTAGAGTCCGTTCTTGTCGTCTTCTTTTCAGGGTTGTTTGTATACTTTTATATATATATATATATATATATATATATATATATATATATATATATATATATATATATATATAGCGATCAGTTGCTCGGCAATTTTGCGTGTATTCGTGGCCTTCTTTGACAGTCGGAAAAACACTTTTGTGTAGCACGCATGGAGCAGCAGAAAGCTGTATCAAAAATTTTTCATGTTTCGCTGCAATTTTCTCATTGACACTTTTCAACTACACATAATATTTGAGAAGTTGATTAACTAAGGCAACTTACGTAATTAGGTAGAATGCAAAAAATCTTATCTGACTATCTTTAAGCGCTATCGAACGACATTACCATGACTCTATCCAGTTACGTGGCATTTGTACATTCTTAAATCTTGGTGCACGATATTTTGGACACTCTGTATATATTGACACGTGTCCTTATTTATCGTTTTTCCGGGGACTGCATTTTCCCCGCCAGCAAATTAAAGTTATGGCTCAGAGAAAGACGCGCCTACATGATTTGGAACTTACTCGAATGGTAGGAGTTGCATTCACCAACTCCTGCAGCTATCGTATTGGAATGGCGGACTCACTAATGTGCGCTAAGTGCAAGTGTGAAGAGACCATCAGTCATCTTCTGTGCCACTGTTTTCGATTTGATAACCCACGTCAGACTCTCCAGTGTGCCTTGAATAGACTGGATGACAGGCCATTTACAGAAGCAAAGATCTTGGGAGCCTGGCCTCACAGTTCATTAGCCCAGAAAGCAGTTCGAGCGCTTCTTCGCTACCTGAAGGCAACAGACTTAAGTGCCCGACTATAGACATCCTACACTTAACTTAGTGCATGTGAAAGTGCGGTATAGACTCATGTTCTCTTTCTCTCTCTCTCTTTCAATCCCAATTCCCTTCCCCACGTGTAGGGTAGCAAACTGGACAGTCTGGTTACCCTCCCTGCCTTTCCTTCTTCCCTTCTCTCTCTACTCAAACGGTATCGTTGTTTCCATCTGTTATGTATGTTCTCGCCAAGATTTGTGTCATCAGATTGTATGTGGGACGCGAATAGTGTATTTACTGGAAGGTATATGCTAGCACCAGCAAATACGCTGGAATCTTGGACGAGTCACATATAAAAGTCGATGTGCTTGACCCGCAACTCAGATTTCGGCGATCGCCGACTGGGCTTGCTGCCACCGTTGTGCTTCGCGTGTCACTTGCTTTCAGTTTCAGTTTATTATTCGTTTATAACAATTGGTTACAAGAAATGGTATACAAACAAGGGTCCCTTAGTCAGAGATTGCACCGGGGCCCTTGGATTAGAAGTTATATAAAAAAATAGAGTCGAATACAGCGCCGAGAAAGAAAATGTGAAATAAGCAAAATTTAAGCCAGGTACTGAGTGACGACACACATAAAACACAAAAGAAAGAGTAAAGAAGCCCAATGATTGCTAATTAAACGGCTACTAATTAGCAAAGTAACATTATAGGAGCCTAATCAGACAGCAAACAATTCTTGAGTTCGTACATAAAAGAGTACAAAGTAGATGACAACTTAATGGAATATGGTAGACTGTTCCAAAGTTTAAACGCCTAAACAAAGGAATCCATCTTTCTGTATTTAGTGTGACATAAAGGCAACAGGAAATTTCCTTGTACTGCAAACTTTGTGTTATTAGGAATAAAAAGAGGACCAGAACTAACGAAGTTGAAAGAAACTTGTGAGTTAGTAATCTGAAAAATAATACCGCTAAATGGTAGTTAAGCAAATCAGTAACTTGACGGTTTCTACGTAGTGGTGAAGAGGCGTTAGAGAAAAAATGGCTTTGCGTTAACATTCAGATAGCCTGATTTTGAGTGTGCTGAACAGAGGACATATGGCAATGATAAATATTACCCCAAGAAGTGATACCATAAATGATATGTCTGTGAATGAAAGCGAAGTATAACGATAACAATGCTTCAGTGGCAAAAATGCACGTGATTTGAGTAGTGCTCTAATGCCAAATGCAGTTTTTTCTTTGATGTGCGCAATTTGGTTAGTAAACCTAAGGTGGTGATCTAATTTGATGCCGAGGAAGGAAACACAAGTGGAGGCAGGAATGCCATGTCTATTGAGAAGTTTGGTCGGAGAGCAAGGTAAATCTCTCTGCGACGACCTTAATGACATGAATTGTGTTTTCGTAGGGTTTATAAATAGAAAATTGGCGTTACACCAATCGATCATTTTTACAGATCACTGTGTAGTTTCAAAGTTAGCGAAAGTACTGATTTATCTGAGAGTGAGCTTAGGTCCATTCAATAAGAAGCTCTTTCATGATTCGCAGTTTGCCATGGTCTTCACCATGACTACAGCGTGACTATATATATATATATATATATATATATATCCGTTTTCTTTTTGTAATGAGACGAAACGCAAGAGCCTCATCAGTGTTGGTAGCAAGCCGCATAAGCTACGTGTGAGCTGTAGTAGAAACGGAAGGTGACGTCTCCGCCTCCGTGCAGCTGTGGCGTGCGCAAATCTATTGTTTACGTCCGAAAAAAAAATTTAAACGGAGGATAAGAAGCTTAATGCATCAGGCGTATAGCTGTTAAATTCAGCGTCGTGTTCTACCCTACCTCCTCCGCTTGAAGACAGGTACATGTTAGGAATCTGGGGGGGAGGGTGTCAGCGCGCACCAGTTTTGGCGTATGGATTCAGGGAGCTCTCGTCCAGAGACAAATATCGCGATAATATTTTGTTCCCAGGGGGGCGAGGGCCGGGCCGTGTCAAATATCGCTGAAGGGTGCCGGGAAGAGCGCTCGACCAGAAATATGAAACGTCTATCGATTGTAACAGACGCGTGCACATGGGCGCGACGAGAATATCTTCTTCCGTCTGAAACGAAGCACTCGGAGCCACCATTTTCTTTATCGAATTGCAAAGCCTTTCGGCAAAGGAAGCGAGGGTGCAGGAAAGGGTCCGAATCGATTGCTTCAAGCCGTCCAATCTGTCGCCTCTGAAGGCAGCTGCAGCAACCGGCCTCTTGTCCGCTGGTTTCACCGAGGCCCGAGGGTCGTCGGACAAGCTGAAACGCAAACAGGCGGTAGCATGACTTTAAAAAAATCGATCTCTCGCCGTATGCGCGGAGAGTTCGAAAAAAAATTGAGGGTGCGAAATTACAGACGTACCATTCAAGGTGCGTGGGGCGAACACCTCCTAGCGCCATTTGGCATCTTTTCCTGGCAATCCGAAGTCATTTTTCTTTTTGTTTCCTGCAACACAAACGACATGTCTCCTCAAAGGTTCATGACTTCCTTTTCAGGGTATAAACTCTGGACGCGAACAACCAGCTCTTCCAGAGAATTCAAGCAGCAAATGTATTCTGTTTCGCTAATGTTTCGCCAATCACTAGAGAGATTTTAATTGCGGAAGTTGAGACTGAGTGCCCACTTTTGCAACGAAGCGAATGATCGGGAAGAAATTTGAGCGCAGAATTGCATTTGTGTAGTTTATATGCGCAGATTACGTCTTCAAAACGGATACAAACTTTCCCACGGCTGCATTTTTAGGGCCCAGTCATCAAATACACTAGAAGGGCATACATTTCATTTCATTTATTTTCGCCTTAAAGACACGGAGGCATTACATAAGAGAAGACATTAATGATTGTGACAATATTAGGACAAATGTACAGAACAGCTAAAGAAACAACAACAAACAAAAAACAAGCCAGGAACAATTGTGAAAAAAAAAGCAAACATCGTGTTAGAGTAAGGGTGGGTAGTATCGGTAATTAAGCAATGTGATTACTTAACATTTCGCGGAATGATTTACGGTCAGTTCGTGAGAAGATGTTTTTGAGACGATGAGACAATGCATAAGCCCGGCCTGGCCAAGAAACGTCATCCCACGGGGTGTCCAAGCGGTTCCTGCCTTCATAGGTGGAGTTATGCCATAAGAAAAAAAATTATTTCTGTCGTTCATGTTTTGCATTAATTTGGTATTTCTACGCCACGTCGAGCATCGAATTCCTCCAGTAGCCTAAGGCAGCTGTCGGGATAAATGCTTGTGCGGAAGTAGCAATTTTTAAGTTACAAGTCCTCACATGGCGGCAGGACGGCGAAACTCAACAGAGTGTTCTGGATTTCAGCGGGTGTTCTACAGAAAGCATACGTTTTGAAATATTCAGCGACATTTCCCACCACTATTTTGGGAGCGTGTGCCGGTTCCTGGAATGCTGATATCATAAATGTCTGAAAAGCTCAGGGTTGCCACTGCGTTTACGCATCCAAGAACAGTGACCGGAGCTACATTACTTTCCAGCGCATGTACCGGTCGCCAGTTCTTGCAGTGGTCCCCTCTGCACTACGACCCGTGAATTTCCCATTGACGCCACAGCAAGCCGCACACTTATCACCATGACCTTTGTGCAACTCAGACGTCCACACACCTCCCTGTGTACTTGCACAGCGAGGCTTATAAGCAACATGCCGCAGTAAACCTATATAGTTATTTATTGATGCGAAAGCACCAAATGGCCCATTTAATGAGAAAAAAAAAACGGTCTTTGTACCAGCGAAACGGCACCATATTCTCATCGAGTGCGACATCACGTAACGCATCCGCCTCGACAGAGTAGAGCAGGTGAAAGGGAACACTTGTTACCGCGCCAGGTGTTGTGTGAGGGTAAAGGGCGTCGCCGCGATTCCAAGTCACCCTCCCTGTCTGAAGCCTGTGTTATCTGTGCATTCCTTGTCAGCGAAAGCTCTCGTCTGCGTTCTAACTTCGCCTCGGTAATCGCTATAACGAAATAATGAAATAAAAATAGAACGAACTCGAAAGGAAAGAAATCACTGCCCTTTCCAGTCCGCGAAGATGGTCGAACAGCGAAGCTGCGTTGTTACACCGAGTGTTACACCATGCAGTGTAATCGAAGTCACGGAGTCAAACTTCGAAAGCAGTCTATATTGTAGATCGTTTTTCGCGCCATTCTTTCACCTCATTTTCGCTTTTGCGGGCTTCGCGTGCTGAGAATGCCTTAGAAGCGCTGCCGTTTAAACTCGGCATCTCTGGCGCGCAGCTCGGGGTTGGCACTACGACGACGAGCCCGTTCACGAGCCAACTATCGCTCACGCTCGCGGTAGACAGCTCGTTCCTCAGGAGTGCGCACTACTCGTGGTCTTCCCATAGTTGTAGCTGGGATGGAATGTGCGTTACCACTAACCTAAAGTTCCATATATAAGGTACAAGGCCCACCACTGGAAATACGGGCGCTGCAATCGTTTTGACGAATGGTTGTATTGTGCCGGCAGCCATGCGCTCCTAGTATAGCGTTTGAACCACTGGGCACTGCTCGTTGGTCGCAAACCGCCAGCATAACATTTGTTTCGTTCGCGGCAGTCTGTAATCAGTCATCAAAAAATTCGATGCCGATCTAGCTCGAACGCCGAAAATGCACCGTTTGACAGCCGTATAAGATTCGCGTATAAGATAGCATTCACACAGGGGCTAGGGGGTCACTCCAACCTCTTTCGACCTGTTGAGCTCTTCTTTTCCTCTTCCGTTAGGTCACGTGGCACCTTCTTTAGCGAAGTCCAGCAACGATGGCACATGATCCACGTTTTACACATGATCCACGTTTTACAGCTTCGCTGTAAAACGTTGTTTGTAGTGTGTCTCGAACCTACAACCCCACGCTCAGAATCACACTGTCTTTCCCACTGGGCTAAATCTGCGCCTCCCAGATAGCAGGCCCGTGCACTCTGATTAATTACATCATGCTACTTGGACCGAAATTTGCATTGCCAACCCCCGGCATGACGAAAGCGGTGACGCCAAAATCACCGCGGCGGCCTCGGGAGCGTCCCCATTAGATTCTATGGCAGTGGGGCAAGGTAGCATGGCGTCACGGATGAAAGTTCACCGGCCTTGTGCTGTCTAGGAGGCGTTGGCAAAGCGTCTCGACGCGCTCATTTGCCGGAGAGAAGTTCATAACTCGAAGGACCACTCGGCGGCGTTCAATTGAGCATTAACGCTTTCGCATTCACAACTCATAAGAAGTGCTTAGGTGTCCTCGGATATTTTATTTATTTATTTATTCATTCCTTCATTCATTCATTTTTGTATTCACTAGATGCCCTAAGTGCTGTAATATTGTGTGGATATTACAGGATAACGAAAGCTTCCAAAATTGCCGACCTGTAAATTCTCATTAGATGTCACCACGCAAGATTGCCATTTAAGAAGCTCACGTGGGCGAAATGCAAAGACCGCCCGCGTTCCGTGCATTGGGGGCACTTTAAAGATGCCTTGGTGATCAAAAATGAATCCGGAGGACCCCCCCATCTACGGCGTGCCTCACAATCAAATCGTGGTTTGGCCCTTAAAGCCGCAGAATTAAATTCAAGAAGGTCACGTTCTTCATGATTGCCGCATTAATCGCGTGGGCCACAGCAGATAGCCGCCGCGCTGCAATGCTAACGCTTGCTGTACAGTCCACTACAGCAGCCGTCTTCGTTTTACAGCCGGCGCCAAAAATTTGCGGACTTGGGGTTCTACGAGAAACTTGGATATAAACGCATCTTTGTCAGCGGTGCCTGTATTCGGATTACCAGGCTGTACAGATGTACTGGAACAAAAGTAATGAACTGTTGTACGGGCTACGGTCAAGGACTTTTCGGAAATGCGAGATATTTCTCAGATCCCGCTGTCGGTAAAATTTTCAGACAAATTGCACATACGGTGAAAACCTCACAACCATAACCAAGCAACCAAGCATACAAGCTCACAACCATAAGCGAAAGTTTTTCTCTTATCGCACCTTCGTTCTCGCTCAAATTTCACAACACTGCCTCATCTCTTTGTCCACATTGCTCAATAAAATAATCCACGTTTTGGCTCGCCATGACTTGTCCGGAAAGAAGCACACGACCAGCTTCGATAAATTTAAACATGCTGCCATGTTGGCGACTAGCTTCATCGCACCAATATTCTTGTGATCAACCTCCGTCTCACTTTTGTTCCCCTTTCTCCCTTTCCCGTGTGCAGAGTAGCAATCGTGCAAGCTGAGGCGAACCTCTCTGCGTGTCTACAAGAAAATCCTACTACTAATACTTATCTAGAAAGACAACTAAAAAAAAGAGCGTAATACTTCTCCACACTCTAGCAGAAGCGAACTTTTGCCAGGCGGTGGACTGGTTTTGGTGCCAGTCGGAGAGGTACCGCCGCCAATGAACCAGGCAAACTACAATTCTAATTGTATGACTAGCAATGCGAGCTAAAAACGAAATCTTCTTGCAAATTTTGACTAAAAGAATACGCAGTGGTAAGTTCCTAACGTTCAATTAAGGTTATTATATTAAAGCGCACGTCACTGTAAAGCGAGGACATTTAGCCTGCACACTTACGGGGTATACGTGCCCCTGGTCATGGATGCTCGCATGCAAGCAGTTCTGAACCGGTAGCCTTTGGTAGACGAAGTTTAAGAAAAGTACGCTAATATCTGCGCCTAACCTCTTCTCGTTGATATGGCTGTTTACTGGCTGTGTTATGGTTACTTATTGGCTGTGCTTATATGGTTGATTTGGCGATAGGGCTGTTTAATCAGTCTTAATATGTGTGCTGCACTTCGCGAAAGACGCAATTTAGCTAATTAAGGAAAGAAAGATCACACATTTTGCAGAACGCGCAATGAATAATCCTCACTTTTCTCTCTTTAAAGAAGTAAACCTCCCTGCATCATTAGATAAAATAAGCTAGCCGCGTGAACAACGGCGAAGGCATTTATGCAATCAGCAGTCTTGGTAACACACCTTGCGAAACGCATTAAATGGAAAGGAATGAACCGGTGGCCATGACCCCCGAGTTATACTTAGGTGCGACAGCGTCAGTGCCTTTCTTGATGTAAGTCCTCCCTAACCACCGCTCTGATTACACACTGCTACGTGAGCGGACTGTTGTTTGTACACTGAAATATCTTCAACACCTTGGTACGTATGCACGTGCGCGAGTGTAATTTTTTTCGCAAACCGTTTCCACTCCCCCACGGACATAGGCAATGCCTCACTCATACCCCGTCAAAGGTAAGGCCACTGGAGCCGGCTCCTGTCGCCGAACTAAATATCGCTTGGGGCTTCACGACGAGCAAGAGTCATCCCCCATCAAGAAACTACGAAAAAAGGCGTACTTATGTAGAGAAGATATCGGTAATCTGCCCACTATGTCTTATGTAGGTGAATGACCCGAGGGCACCGCAACCACAAAAATTAAACTTTGTTACACGTGGCTCGTTTTCCCGCATGTCAGGGCTGCTGCCATCCATATATCAGAGCACTCACCTTGGGATAAAACAAACTATGGTAAACGTGCGGAGTTTACTGGGAGGAACACTTCGGTGCTTAAGTTCGTTAGCCCTTGAAACATCAGAACATAATCCACAGCGTAAACAGGGCACATCGATTGCTCTCGTCGGACAGGCGTAGCAGCAGTTCGTTAATAATATTATGAGTTTATTTTTAGCGCAAACTTTAAAGTATGTCTCGTGTTGCAAGAAAACGGCAAAACTTCACACAGTTGCTCAATCTACTAGCTTCAGGACAAAAAGAACACACACACACACACACACACACACACACACACACACGCACACGCACACGCACACGCACACGCACGCACGCACACACACACGCACACACACACACACACACACACACACACACACACACACACACACACACACACACACACACACACGCACACGCACACGCACACGCACGCACGCACGCACGCACGCACGCACACACGCACACACGCACACACACACACACACACACACACACACACACACACACACACACACACACACACACACACACACGTTGACACGCAGAAATGGTAGATCTTGCATAACGTCCGTCGTAGACAGAATACTGCTTCTTCATTTCTCTTTTTTTCTTTATCGAGCCCTGCTAGCTGCAGAAAAAAATGTGTATTTATAATGTCCGCTGTTAATTAGTCTGCAGACGCAATAGTATGTATTCGAAATGGCTCAGCGAAATAACCTCTTGAACTCTGTTTGCTCTTTGAGCACACTACGTTTTAAAAGTAATGTGCACGGGCGAGGAAAATACGGTAATAGGACACTAATTATTCACGTAATAAAGAGCAGTAATGACTAACTTCTACTTCCCCATCTGTTTCTTCCGAGTTTTCCAGTTAAGGGTATATTTTTGCTCGTATATGATTTGAGGCCACTTAGTATAGATGTCCATAGCCCATGCGCAAGGACACCAACCCCACAATTATATTTTGTGAGTAATAAAACTTGAGTACCAGAAATATAACGAGGTGTTATTTGATTTACCATGGCCTGTAACCACCAATCCTTACAAATTGGCGGGAGTCTATTGAAAATGTGAGAACAATCATAGTGAAAATTGCAGAAAGATAATCCAGCAGCGAAAATTATTAAAAGGGCTTCGTTCCACACATTTAGCGACATGTAGCGTACGATGCACAAGCCTTTCGCGGTTTTGTTTCTGAGCACTGCGCTCCAATAAAAGAAAGTCATCATGCCGCGTTTTGGCAACTAATTGATTTGTTGAATAATTATATTTGAGGCAACGCGTTTGCGCTACTTAATATATTAATGAGGACGCATCAGGAGACAATACAAATCTGGGGATGTTGGTGGGCATTATGGTAAAAAAGCAGGCGTTTGTGCCGCCCTTTTCGCTATTATCGTGTCCAGGCACTGTACGCCCCCCGTCCCCCCCCCCCCTTTTTTTTTTCTTACCGTAAAAACTTCTCACACAATTTTTGCCTGTAAAGCGTGTTTTGCCTGTAAAACACCCTTGCTCATGGCAGAAGCCTTCACTGAAAAGTAGGAGAACCTGCGACGTTTGAATGAGCACGTAAGTCAATATCCAGAGCTCAAGTGGCTCGATCTACCTGTGACACGCATGACGTGAATAAGCAAAGAAATTGGGTGTCGCCGCGTATTTCTTAGAAAGCGTGATGTGGGACAGCACACGCTCTTTTCGATGCCGACTGAAATACTGTGCTGTATTTTTCAAACACAAGAGTATTTGTAAGCGAAAACCGCTCGGAGATGAGCTCAACAGGCAAAAAAAAAAAAAGAAATGGAAATTAATTTTCAATATTTGTTGCAGGAAGTTGCGAGCCATCTTCGCTTACTTCCGCGTAATTGTAATCTGCCGCATTGAGGGTTCCTAATCTTGCGCCCCTTTAACAAGGCATAACTGTTATTTCGTCCCTCTAGCTGCAGGAAATATCGCATCGGTATCATAATAATTATATGTGAATCTTTACATGGAATATCTAATAAAATCTCTGTGATATAAAAAAATAATTCTCAAGCAACTACTTGGAACACTGTAAAATATTTCCTAACATTCCAGTAAGACATTCAGACTGCAATGCGCAATTTATAAGAGGTTAAGTTTAAACCGCAAGAACGGTGCATGGCCTCATGATGGTGAGTTTATTGGCATATCATGAACGCAGGAAATATTCAGAAATGGAACAGCGAACTTGCGGAGGTTTCCTTCGTTTGCTTGTTCCAGAAGTTCTTTTTCCGTTGCTATTAAAAAACAGCCCAAGAAATGTCCTATCATGCAAGCTTTCCGTTTCAATATAAAAACAAGGTAGAAACATTGAAAATTTGCTAAATTTATTTTCATTACTGCCCGTTCGCATCGTTAGATAGAATATGGCGTGGTATTTGGGTCTCCAAATGATGGTTCGCTCAAGTCTTTATATTCAAGACAGGCTGAAGCTTGGGAGCAGCAACTGTAAGCACGAAGGGGCGATGGTATTAAGAAAAGATAAATGCTGCATTTTTGAGCAGCTTGGGCGTACTTGTTGAGAGGTTCAAAAACAGTTTTCACAGCCCGATGGTCCGTTTCGTCACGCGGTGCGATGCATTATTGCGCCGTGAATCAAATATCAAAGAATTAGCCGGGATCACACGCACATTATGCCACAATTTACTGCAATGGCACTGACGATCCGGAAAGAGAAACTGTTTCGACCGTACTGTCATGTCACAGCGCATTGAAGGTCTATGCGAAAGTTGACAATCATAATCGGCTATCATGTGCACACATGTTCAGTTCCATGTCACTGTTCTGTACGAGGCTCTGCAGCATCGTGTTCACTTCTATATACACTATTTTATGCAGTCTGGACCTGCGCGAGTACCCGCCGTGGTTGCTCAGTGGCTATGGTGTTGGGCTGCTGAGCACGAGGTCGCGGGATCGAATCCCGGCCACGGCGGCTGCATTTCGATGGGGGCGAAATGCGCAAACACCCGTGTGCTTAGATTTAGGCGCACGTTAAAGAACCCCAGGTGGTCAAAATTTCCGGAGTCCTCCACTACGGCGTGCCTCATAATCAGAAAGTGGTTTTGGCACGTAAAACCCCAAATATTATTATTATTATTGGACCTGCGCGAGAACTCCTGCGCGAACGACATATTGAAGTTATTTCATGGCTATCAATAATGAACACAAAATAAAATGCAAGTGGTTTCTTCATACAAAACTATGCTGCTCATCACTGGGGACATTTTCTTTGCCACACGCTTGGATATAAACGAGCTTTCCCAAAGTTTAGCCAGCGACAAAACTCCAACTTTAACTGTGCATGTGTCTGCTTCTTGGGATTGCGTCGACAGTGTTGCATTTTCGATTAACATAGCGTACCAAGACGACGAAGCCTGCAGTTTTAAACATACAACTGGAATTTCAAAAGAAAAATAGAAATATTCACGCAGAAACTCATCTGGGAGTTCTCTAAATATGCGTAAGCATTGCACCATTTGCTCAGTCTGGTGTCATTATCAATGTTCTGACACTTGTTCCGACCATTATAAACGACAGCGCTGCGGCGACACGAGCTGCTGCGGGCGGCGGCGCAAGGTGAGCCGATGGCGCAAGCAAACTACTACAGGTGGCGGAGCCAGGTGCCGTAATGACGTTCCCTTTAATATAATCCGATATCACTCTTTAGCGCCTTATCCATCCGCATCGAACCATTATGAGCCGTGATCAACCAAACTTCAGCTGAGGCTGCGTGTGACACGGTCGCGCGGGCCATATCTTGAAAGCGAACTGCGATGCGGACGGAGTTTGCTGCATTGTACTCTCGCGCGCTGTGTTTTCACCACTTCGTGTTGAAGACATTCCCTACCTTTCTCTCCCTTCCCCCTTTTGCAGCGTGGTTGAGGTGTCCTCTACTGAGAGACAGTTACTGCGCTGCACTTAAGCCCACCTTTCACTTCCCGAAACAAGAATCTCTCTCGAGGAGAGACGCGTGAGCCCATAAATTGAAAGCGATCTGCGAAAGGCGCGGAGTGCGATATGTGCTGAGAGCTTCGTGAGCGCTCTGATCTCGCCGCTTTGTTCGCGTGGAAGCGACAGGCAGCACGAAAGCAACGTCGCTAGCTGCGGCGGGCTCTATCATAAAAGCGATGCTATTACGGGACGGATGGATGGCGGTTGTTCCCATTGGGTAAGCATATAAATGCCTACGCATTTAAAACGATCGTACATTTTTAATTTCCAATGATCTCAAGTGCTCCTGCGAGTTCAACTTCACTTTTTTCGGTCATGCATCTGCAGTAGACGCGTAACTTAACGTGGCCTGCACTTTCGTATTGCGACGGTTTCCAGTTTCCAAATGCTGCAGCTTCACGCCTTTCCCTGACTCCATAAATATTCGCAGGTCTTATCTGAACTTTCGCACTTCATCTTCTCGGATTTAGGTTTCTGACCACAGAAGCAAATACCTTCGAGCGTCAACGGAAACGCTTGATCGCGCTTTATACGTCATTCCGTATGAGATCCGTCCGGTATCTTTTGCTGTCTAGCTGTCCCTGAATTAAAAGAACACAAACACTGAGATGATCCGTAGAATTACAAAAAGAAAGACAGAAAAATGTCTAAATATAAGCGAGGGACATAGAGTAAGGCGGGTGGCGTCTAACTCTCGCGAGAAAGTAAGACTGACGATCATGGCAGCTCCGAACAGGGATTGGCCACAGATCTCTCGCAAGCTGCATGCTACATCTACTCGGAAGGAACAACGCATGGCTCGCGGATGCACTGGTAACCTGACTCATATATCTCAGTGATCCATGGAGGCACACCAGTATGGATAGTGTGCTGTAGGTGGTGGTCTGGGTCATAAATCAGATCATGTTAAGCTTATGTTACAGGAGTGCAGAGCCGCTCAGAAATAAAGAAAAAACGTTGCCTGCTACTTAAAATTTGTGGCGTCCATACTACTAGCTAACTTTCACATTTTTTTTTCGTTTTTCCTTGCTCAAAATTTTCGGAACCTTCCGTTCTGTTGCTGTGCAAAGATTGAGGTAGAAAGTATCTTGGTTACGCCCTTTCTTTATGTTCTACAGACAAAATGACTTGTCTTGTATTATGTAGTTAATCCAGGCAACCTGATTGACGACGATCTCCAAGGATTTATTATTTATAAATAATTGTGTGTTTAGCGCACCTCATTGACTAGAAAAGGGATAACTCCCGAAAAGGCTCACACAAACGACTGCTTGGGCTTCTGGCTTTATATGTAGTTTCTGCTCGTCTGATATTCGAAGGACGTACCGGTAAGAGGACAACCCTTGCCTGGTTCTATTGATGTTATTGTTTCCGGTTGTTCTTAGTGATTGATTCCAAGAATTTATTAGTTTGCAAAAAGATGTGTCGGGAACTTTTCACCACGCCATATGAAAGCTGGTATACCTAATTCAACTTCAGGCTATTCCTCTTGTTTTCCTTTCATAAGTGTGTGGCGCTGCTAAGCACGAGGTAGCGGGAACAAATCCCGGCCACGGTGGCCGCATACCGATAGGGACGAAATTCAAGTACACCCGTGTCCCGTGCTCTGGGGGCACCCTAAGATCCCCTCGTGGTCAAAATTAATCCCGAGTTCCCAACTGCGGCGTGCCTTATAAGCAAAATTGGCGTTTTGACACGTAAAATCCCAGAATTAATTTTATCCTTTCATAAGTAGCTTGTGGCTATCATTTTTTTTAATTTGTTTTATTGAACAATTGCCCATTCTTGACAAGCAGCCATTTTACAAAAGTGTCGATTCGAACAGCTATAATGGATAGGCTGACAAATTATGGTCTCCTTTCTCTGTGTGGTGGTTGTTCCGGCCTGTGTTAGGCTAACTACATGAAAAATCTCACACTTTCATTAGCAAGCCAGATCTCAAGATTGCTCCCCCCCATTTGCTTGTTTACCTTCCTTTCTGTTGCAGTCATTCATTTTTTTAAATCGTTCCTGTACCAAAGCGGCTAGAATTAAGTTGACACTAAAAGGAAAACGTCTATCAGGGCCGACTTGCACAGCCTTGTTGTGGGACTCTTTATAAATTTAATGAGAGCGACGATGTGGGCTTGTTGCTTGTTCATCTTGAAAGGATCGAGTTGTAGCGTGGACAGGAAACAAGGACACTAGGAGGCTCAAACGAATATGCACACGTAGCAGTTACGTGTTTGTATTATGTTGTGCCTCCTCAGGTGCTTGTTTTGCTTCCTCATGTCCGTGCTATAACTCGCTCGTTTCTTTACGATTGACTTCAGCAGAAATAATGTGGCTCGTTAGCTGGCATAATCAACACCAAAATAAGCCTTTCGTCATTTCGCCCCCTGCGCTCACCGAAAACGACGTCAAATGTCAGATTGACAATGAGTTTGCCATATTTCTCCCGTTTTGCTGCGCTCTGCGGAAAAAGACCGAATTTTTGGCAGCTTTAAATGTTCCTCGTTTTGAAAATAAATGTGCGGTCTCAAAATTATAACGCAAAATGTCACATTCTTCAATTGCTTAGAAATGCCGTAATGACACACTAGGTCCGGTATTTCAGATTGGTGTTTCATTTCTCAAAAGGTTGTTATATAGGAAGTGAGGACACAATGGAGGCGCTGTCGTAAATTAAAGCTTAATGTTTAATATGCCAATAGCTGTTTGAAAGTTTGTTTTCTTACGTCGTGGTAGCATGGTGTCTCCACAGCGACGACTTTCCTCCGGTTATGAGGAAATGCCAACTCCATATCAGGCACATGAACAGTGTGAAACACAGGGACGTCACGGTACGAAGGCGATGCATGGTACTTGTCAAAAAGAAGAGGGGTAATGAAAGCTGTATGTGCTGTAAAACACGATACATATGAAGCAACACTTCGGTATTCTGTATCACTTGCGTCATAGTGGCGCATACCTATTTTGGAGGATTGGACGTTGGAAGACGAAGTGCTTCTCTTGCGGAATACATCTCATATTACCACCCGATTCGTGGCCTATCCCCCTCAGTGGGTTTGTGCCATTACCTGAGGCTTCATCATCATCATCATCATCATCTCACCCGTCTCTGAGCTTTTCTGGACTTCTCGCTGCACCTGTGGGGCCTACCACTCCCTCCATCGCGGTGATGGATGTACAACACCCCGAGGATCCTCCCGGTTCCCGTTCACCCACGACATCGGTTCGAGAAAGCGAGGGAATACGTCGAGTGGTTGTGAGGACACAGAGCTGTACTCCGCATCAGGTGACGAGTCCTCGGAAGACAGCTTGCGACTTGTCCAGTACCGCAAGGCCAAACGAAGAATTATCAACTCATCTTCGGCGTCCAGCTCGAACACTGTGAAAATAGCGCCTCAACGATGGCCTCACTCCATCCTGTCTGTGCCACAGAACGTTACCGACAACCTGCGCGTCCTCAACAGGCAAGCACTCTCCGTGTATCTAGCAAACACCGTGCCAAACGAGATCAAGGATGTCAGGATAAACACTAGGCGAAACATCCTGGCAATCGATGTGATGATCCCGAGCTCGCTGACCATACTACAACATGTAACGCAGCTGGGAAACATCAAGGTCCGATCCATCGGGCCAACGAATGGTGCCACAGTAACAGGAGTCATCTATGACATTGACAATGAAATACAAAACGCAGACCTCCCAATTCTCATAGAACCAGCAAGTGAACACAACGTCATTGTGCATGTTGGTCGCCTCGGCAATACACGTTGTGTGAGGATAACGTTCAAAGGCGACTGCCTTCCAGCCTACGTGAAGGTCGGCCACTTTCGCCACCAGGTACGACCATTTATTCCAAGACCAATGCAATGCTTCAATTGTCAGAAGATCGGACATGTGAAGGGTGTTTGCAGAAATTCGGCCGTGGGCCCTCGATGTGCCGAACCCCACTCAGAAGACAACTGCAGTGCAACCACATTGAAGTGTCCTAACTGTCAGGGTGATCACTGCGCCTCTCCCAAAGACTGTCTCCAGATTAAGAAAGAGATCACCATTCTCACACAAATGGTGAGAGACAACTCTACCCACAAAGAGGCTGCTGTGAAAGTACGGCGAAAACGACGTCACCGTCGAAGGTCTTCAAGACGGATAACATCAAGCTTTCACGAAAAGTCAACTCGTCAAGCAGCATCATCAGCGGACGTTTCCAGCACTCTGAACACTGAAGTTGGAAGGGAGCAAACTACCAGATCTCTCTCCACAAAGGAATGGCCGCCACTTCCGCGTACACGACCGCCAGAAGAACCGCAGAAGAAGCCGCCCCCAGTAAAACAAGATGCTGTATCCGAGGAGTCGCGGAAAACAGATGAGCAAGTTATAGCACTTATTATGCCTTTAATGAATGCCATTCGCGTGTTGCTAAGCAACATGCACACACCGTCTGCCAGTAGTGCGCTTCAGGTACTGGACGCTCTTAGTCCGGTGCTTGCAACCCTTGAGTAGATCATGGCGCCACAGCCATGGTCTTTTAGGGAAGAGGTTCGACAAGCAGCTATTTTTCAGTGGAATGCCCGCGGACTCAGAGCGCGCCTTTCGGATTTCCGTCGCTTCGTGTACGCCAATATGTTTCCCATTATCGTCATTTGCGAGCCGAACTTATCGAACACAATCAGGCTTTCTGGATATGAACAATTTATGTCGTCAACTGTTTATGAAAACAGTAAGGTTTTGGTGTTTATTCGCCGTGACCTCACCTACACTCATCAGCTTGTAACACCTAATGACAATAATCAGTATATATGCCTAAACGTAAGGAAAAATAATTTGGCCTTTACTTTTGTGGGTGCCTACTTATATCCGTCAAGTCGATTTGATTACAGAAGACTACGAGACATCCTTTCCTCAACTTCCAATCCCTGGGTCATCATTGGAGATTTCAACGCCCATCATACACTCTGGGGAAGTCCGATGATCAACGCAAGAGGCAGAGCTCTGGCATCTTTCGCCTCCAGTAATGAACTTTGGCTGCTGAATGATAGAAGTCATACGTTCTTACGTGGCTCCACGTACAGCAGCTGTCTTGAGTTGGCTTTCGTCTCACGAAGCCTTGTCAGACGGGCAGGGTTGTTTACGGTCATAGAGACGCTCGGAAGCGACCATATCCCCACGTTCATCAAGATCAGAGGATTGTCCCCTTCCAAAATACGGGATACGATCCAAAGAGTGGACTGGCCTAAATTTCAGTCTGTTATGGAAGAACACTGCGACGCCAATCCATCTTTCGTCTTGGAAGAGGCAATCAAGAGCGCGGGGTAAGACACTATGCGTACTCTCACATGCTCTTCGAAACTGAATGAATTTGATGTGGAACTAGAACGACATCGAGCAATCCGACGACGTGCTGAACGAAGATACCGACGTACGAAGACAATGGACGACTTACGAACCGCCAGGCGCACGCAAAAGAAGATACAGCGCCGGTTAGACAAGCTCGAATTGCAACGTTGGACTGCCTTCTGTGAGTCGCTAGATCCACGCAAGCCTTTATCGCAACTATGGAGAACGGTGCGTGGTCTCCGGATGCTCCCCGTACAGCGATTCCCATTCAAGGCGCTTGCACTCTCTCAAAAGAGATCTGAGATTGACGTGGCACAGTATTTCTGCGCCAGATTATGCGGCCAACTCACAGCTACCAACATTCCATCGCCTTCGAGCAGCTGTCCGCCACCACGTGATCACCGGATGGACCTACCATTCTCAATCCACGACCTTAAGGCAGCATTAGCTTTGTGGGCCCGTGCATAAGCGCCAGGACCTGACGGAATTTCCTACCGAGCTCTGTGTCCCCTGGGGGAGCGAGCGAGAGGAGTGCTTCTTGAGGTGTACAATGAATCTTGGAGAGATGGCACGCTACCAACAACCTGGAAAACAAGTCGCCTTGTTCCACTGCTGAAGCCTGGCAAATCGCTGTTGGAACTCTCATCATATCGCCCGATCGCTTTGGCGAGCTGTGGGGGCAACGTAATGGAGAGGATGGTCCTAGGACGCCTGGAGTGGTACTTGGAGTACCACAACACCTACCCAGAGGCCATGGCGGGCTTCCGACGCGGTCGATCATCGATCGATAACCTCGTCGGCCTGGTCACCTACATTCAACATGAGAAATGCCGTGAGCGTCTCTGCGCTTCTTTATTCCTCGACGTTAAAGGGGCGTATGACAACGTTACGCATGAAGCCATCCTCTCTGCTCTCGCAGAGGTAGGAGTGGGTGGTCGGATGTTTCAATGAATACGGAGCTATCTATCCATGCGATCCTTTTTTGTAAGCACCGAGGAAGGCCATACTTGTCTACATTATAGCTACCGTGGCGTCCCCCATGGCGGCGTACTTAGCCCTGTTTTGTTTAATCTAACACTAATTGCTCTCCTTGAGCACGTGCCAACCACTGTCAGGCTATCAATGTACGCGGATGACATCTGCATATGGACGTCTGCAGTAACGTGCCTGCAGTTACGAGCGAGAATTCAGAGAGCCGCCACACAAACTGCTATCTACCTCCGTAATCGATGCCGGCAAATTTCCTCCGCGAAATGCGCACTAGTGCTGTTTGCGCGCAAAGCCATGGCAAACTACAGTGTAATGATAAATGGCAAAATAATACGAAGGGTCCGATCGTACAAGTTTATAGGTGTCATAATCCACAGGTACTTGTCATGGAGCCCACACGTATCATACCTGAAAAAACGGTCGACAGGCATCTGCCACCTGTTCAAGTTTTTCGCTGGCAAGACCTGGGGAATGTCGCCAAGTGCCATGTTGCAACTGTACAGGGTGCTTTTTCTAGGATTTCTGCGATACAGCTTGCCAGCAATAAACAACACAGGTAAAACGAATCTACGCACAATACAAAGTCTTCAGGGTCAAGTGCTCCGGATCTGTCTAGGCCTGCCTCAGAGTGCTTCAACAGTGGCTACGATAGCAATCGCTAGAGACCACCTTGCCAAGACCCACATTGAAATTGAAGTACTCAGGACCCACATAAGGCATCTAGCCAGGACTCCTCGTCACCATTTAGCCTCTTTACCAGCGGACAGACCAAACACATCTTTCGGCCAAACGATAACCGCATATGATGAATCATTGCCAGCTTGTTTCACTCCGGCTGCGATACCTTCGA
The DNA here is from genome assembly GCF_050947875.1 of Dermacentor variabilis. Classification (NCBI taxonomy): domain Eukaryota; kingdom Metazoa; phylum Arthropoda; class Arachnida; order Ixodida; family Ixodidae; genus Dermacentor; species Dermacentor variabilis. The sequence goes on from NC_134572.1 coordinate 110,021,056, forward strand.
CCCCTCCATGGTGCCTCGCTCATCCAAAAATCAACCTTGCAATATCTGGTATCTCGAAAAAAGCTGATCTATCATCACCAGCCCTTAGACAGCTCACGCTACTACATTTGTACGAGAACTACCATGACTCTATGCATATTTACACTGATGGATTTGTCCTTCCAAGCAGCTCCGCGGCGGCAATCGTCATACCAGAGAAAGCTGCAGCAATCAAATTTAAGACGACCCATGACCCATGCGACAACATCGACGGCAGCAGAGCTCGCAGCGCTTTTTACTGCCCTTCATCACATTGGTGATGAACCGCCACACAAGTGGACAATATTCTGCGATTCGAAGGCGGCACTGCAGTCTCTACTGTCACCTTTACGACGCGGACCGCACGAACAACTAATATTCCATATTACAGAGACGTTACACCATATAGGTGATGCAGGCCATGAAATAACTTTCCAGTGGCTTCCAAGTCACTGCGGGATTATCGGAAATAAACGGGCGGATCACGCTGCCCGCTCAGCCCATACTGAGGAGCGCCACGTCCCAATTCCTCTTTCTAGAACTGACGCAACACGGACGCTCCGCCTACTTGCTCGGCAGTGCACCGCGTCGCAGTGGAACGAGACACATTGAAGAAATACGCGACTGTACTCACTTGATCCCACACTAAGTCTTCGAGCGCCATCACAGCTTCGCCGTAGAGACGCACCCTTGTATATCGACTTTGGTTGGGCGTCCCTTTTACCAAAGCCTATGCATTACGCATAGGGATGGCCGACACCCCAACCTGTGACCACTGCGGCCATTAAGAATCAATTGGCCATACTTTGTGCGCCTGCCCGCAGTACAGTCCATAGAGGACATGCCTTCACCACGAACTTTACCAACTGGACGACCAACCGCTATCCGAAAAAAAAGAATTCTACAACATCGAAAGAACCTACCGCCACAGAAGAAGGCCGTGCAAGCGCTATTGCACTTTTTGCGATCTACCGGTCTGTGTGAATAACTTTAACTGGAACGCCTTTTGTGTGTGTGTTTCCATGTATGCGTGTTCTTCTTTCTTTCCTTTTTTTGCGTTTCCTCTCTGTCATCTTTCTAACCCCTATCCCCCATCCCCAGTGTAGGGTAGCAAACTGGAGACTCATATCTGGTTAACCTCCCTGCCTTTCCTCTTTATTCTCTCTCTCTCTTTTTTGGAGGATTGCCCAAGAGCACTCCTGGGAACACCCCCAAAGCTACATACCGAATTGGTAAATAAAAGGAAATAAAGTAAACAAAGAATCCGTTAAATACTATTCACTGTTTTATAGCAAGTTGATATGCTTTGGACATGTGAGTGTGCCCAGAATATACGTATGTTAAGGTTTTATGTGGGAATTCAATTTTTCATTACGCAGAACAGAGGGGCGCATACTTGCACCTTACTTGCGGGTCAGCATACAAGAGTTATACAGGCCCGTTTGTCGGTACTTTCATTTGGCGCATAGCCTACCTTTGTATATATAAGGTAAATATAAGGGTGAGGTTATATATATATATATATATATATATATATATATAAGGTTGATAACGACCAATGAGGGTTGATAAGTGTTTATACTGGTATGTTCAAGCTTCATAAGAGTGATAGTGACACCGGGCTGCCTCGAGGTGAGCAAGTGGCGCAATGCTTATGTATACTTAGACAACTCCCAGAGGAGCTCCTGCGTGAATATTTGTAAGTATTAGGAGATTTAACGTAGAAGGCATGCGCCGTCAGTGTTTTGTTTCATGATATTTGTTTGTGTGCTGTCATTTTCAAGATTCTGAGGAATAATCTTAAAACTAGATAAGGTATGAGAAACATTAATGATAGAATGGTGAGGTACTATAACCCGCATATACCGCATGCCATATGCCAAGGCTTGGTATATACATATACCTAAGTATATGTGGCAGTTATCGCTTACGGACAACTCTGCCGACGCGATACGTGGTACGTGCAATACGTGGCCCTTAAAGCCATCGCGCTGAAATCCACTCCGAGTGGCACCCACTCTTCTCTGGGAAGCTCCTACTTCCAAGATTCAATACAGCGTTTTTGGCCGTGAGCTGTTCGCCATCTACTCCGCCATCCAGCACATCCGGTGCTTCTTGGAGGGCCAGCCATTTTTACGTGCTAACCGATCACAAGCATCTGATGTACGTCTTCCGTACGAATTCTTCCAAGTACGTCACATGTGAACTTCGTCAACTCAAACGTGCCAACAACGAGGCAGCTGACGCAACTTCACGCATCACCTAACTCAGCAATTCTACATCTCCTGTAGACTGGGAACGTCTAGCTCGAGCGCACATGGAACACTCTCAGTTGCAAGCGCTGCGGGACCACTCCCGTTCCCTCCGTCTGCAAGTCGTTCCTCACCCGTTTGTTCCTGGTTCATCATCATTATCATCATCAGCCTGGTTACGCCCACTGCAGGGCAAAGGCCTCTCCCATACTTCTCCAACAACCCCGGTCATGTACTAATTGTGGCCATGCCGTCCCTGCAAACTTCTTAATCTCATCCGCCCACCTAACTTTCTGCCGCCCCCTGCTACGCTTCCCTTCCCTTGGGATCCAGTCCGTAACCCTTAATGACCATCGGTTATCTTCCCTCCTCATTACATGTCCTGCCCATGCCCATTTCTTTTTCTTGATTTCAACTAAGATGTCATTAACTCGCGTTTGTTCCCTCACCCAATCTGCTCTTTTCTTGTTCCTGGTTCACTCTGGTGTTACATATCAGCTGCTGCACCTTGCCCCTTCATTACGGTTGCCTTTCGTCCTGCAGTTTTCGAATCGCTTAGCGACAGCTGCCATCACGGCATGCGAATAATGCAGCGTCCCGTTACAGAGAGGTACGTCTGTCCGTGCATCGACACCGATATACGCCAGTTGGCCCACTCGTGCCTCGATTGCCAGACCGCCAAAGTGATCCGCCACATGGAGACTCCCACGCAGTTTTTCTTCCCACTTGGCTGTGGCTTTTACCACGTATCTTGATTTGGTTAGACCGCTTTCTCCATCTCCCGACTGCTGGCACGTTCTGACAATGATTGACCGTTTCAACCGTTGACCCGAAGCCGCGCCCATTCCAGGCATCACACAGGGAACGGTCGCCACAGCCTTCGTGAGCATGGGTTTCCCATTTCGGATGCTCCAACATTGTTACAAATGATCGCGACCCTCAAGTTGAATGTACGCTCTTCACCTGCATCTACCGCCTGCTTGGCACTAAGCAGGGTCATACCATGGCATACCATCCCTGTGCCAACAGCATGGTTGAGCGGCTCCATCATCAGCTCAATGTGGCCCTCACAGCACGCCTGGATCGAGACCACTGGGTCGACCACCTTCCTAAAGTGCTTCTTGGCGAACGCGCAGTTCTTCGTCGCGACCTTGGCTGTTCAGCTGCCGTACTCGTCTACGGTGCACCCTGGCGACTTCCTGGAGACTTGTTAGCTCCTTCGGCCCCCTCGCCTTATCCGTTGCAGTACCTCCAATGCCTACAGCACTGCATTACGCAACCGCGCCCCATCCCACCTCTATCATCTGACCATAGCATCGTAGTGCCTCTGGACCTTGCGTCTTCGACACATGTTTGACAGAGGAGCTGTATATAGCTAGGGTACCTTAGAATTCTCGCGTCCGAACACAGAAACTACCATCATCACTTGCTCATACCCCCGTAAAAAAAAAAAAAAAATGCAATGGCTCATAGCCTTGTAAAGCAGAGGCTACAAGCACTCAGCAAAGTGAAGCGAACCGTGTTTAGATTCTTTCTAATCGCCCATACAACACACAGAACAGCATGTCGAAAGCTGTTATCAATAGCTCACATCCCCGTAAGCAATGGCTCATACCCTCATAAACAAGGAAAAAAATTGGCTGCGACTCAGCTCAGCTAACCCTGGATATGCAAAGCGAATGCTTGGTTTAACCTGGTTAAGTCTTGGTTTCCCTTGGTTAACCTTTGGTTTAGCTCTAATTGCCTCACTTAGGTGTACAATCATCGTTAAGCCATTTATGACGGTTGTGCCTAGGTCGGTGATTAGACATGTCCGTGACTATAATAGGCTTGGGTAGACACGCAACGTTCGATGGTGGGGCGCCCGTTGTGCCACAGGGAAAGCGCAAGTGCTGGACATGCAAAGAGACGCCGCGAACATGCGCAGTGTCGAAGAACAAGCGGAGAGGGCCCGAACGCGGTCGCTACATTGATCTCAACGGTGCGACGCCTGTTACATTCCGGACTCTCTCCAGTGAAGCAGCTCGCCGGGCGATATCCGCGGGGTGGTCAGACGCCGCTTGGCGACGACGGCTCAAAGCCTTGCGCTCCCGCGCAACGTTCAGATAAGACGGCCCGGCCTCGCTCTCATAAATGGCCAAGCTCGCAATGACTAGGCGAGCGCGGCGCTCCTCTTAGCCGGGCGTGCGGCAAGTAACGGGGTCTGGCGGCGACCCAGCTGCGGAAAGCGCATGCACCAAGCTGGCAGCGGCAGCAGAGCTCGGCGCGGTGCGTTGCCAAGGCTATGGCGCAGCTGCGGCCAAATGAACGTCAAATTACTGGCGATGGCGAAACTCGGTTCGATCTGGTTAGTGAAGCTTTCGATTTAAAATGTCATGGCCCATAGCCCCGTAAGGCTCATGACTACTCACTTTGCGTGGGTTAGTTGCGATGACACTACCGCTGTGGTCATAGTCGGTTATTACAATGTCGATGCATCGGGACCGAAAGGGGAGTGGTTTACGCGTTTAGTGTTGCAGCCATATCACTTGCGATACCACACCAATCCGTCCCGACCGACCAACCAACGGCGTACGTGCATCGATTTAACATTATCAAAGAATGTGTTTGAATTTGCGCGTAAATTAACCAGTGCATATCATAGCAGCTACAAAGTCATTGTGACTGTCATTACTAAGGTACAATGAGTGATGCACAAAAGTATTTACCACAAGAACTTTTTGCTGGGCTAGTTGGTGCATTGCTTTTCCTTTTCTCCGTCGCCCTTCCCTGTGGTTGTCCTTTCTGAATGCGCAACCTGGTTCTTTACCACAAGTTTTGTTACCACGATGTTCGCTGCTCCGCTGCTCATCGGCCTTCGCAGGGCAGAATGGCCTTGAATTTTCTTTCATGCGAGACGCTGTAAAGGCGCCTCTTACAGCCTCCTAAGATTGGGCCGTGACGGGTCCTCCAGAGAACACTGAAGTCCGCCACCATCCTATTGAATGGTCGTTAAAAAGTCGTCTCGTTAGGCCACTTCTAACCGGCCTACCTCTAGGCGCCGCCCGCGGAGCTCCCCGCGGATGTCGCCGGCGTATACACCGACCTGCATGTCACCAAGATAGCCCCATCTCTACCTCGTCGACGCGTACAATGTGCCGTTCCATCTGGGCAGGATGCCATGTGGCGCCCATGGAGCTAGGCCGCAACGCAGGGACGCTAAAGTCGGCGCCCTCAACTGGCGCCTTGGTGCCGGATGTAAAAGACGAGGAAAATAAAGATGGGCGGCGTGTGCTCGATGCGGAAGTAAACAGCAGGCGCAGTTCTGTTTTAGAAGCCTTCTACGCAGGTCCCCTTGCTCTGGAACACCGCGGCGACCCCTCGGTTACCGACAGTACGATATATAACGACCGCTTCTTGGCCAACCTCCCGTTATGTGTATGAACCATTCGTGGAAATAATAATCGTCACGTGGACGTGCTTTTTGGACGATCTGTTGTTGTGGTTAATACGAAAACCATATTCATAATCAACACGGGGACAACCTTCATGTCCAGCCACTCGCTCTGGCCATGTGCCATAGCATGGAAATCATTCATCATAACCAACACGAAACGACCATATGAAAGACCTAGTTGGTGTTGGCACGAGAAAATTATGCGTGACATCGTGGACTAATGTATTGCGCCGAAGTTGTACAGGCTTTAAAGAAACAAAACGAAATGGGGCCTGATGGTTAGAGCACCAGGCTGCCTCGCTTATTAGCCAAGGTTCAAATCCAGCCGCTAGACATTCTTTCTTTCTTTTTCTTTTATATTTAACTGTGAGGAGGAATCTACTTGGCGAGAAACTGACCAGCGACCGACCAATCGACCGACCTAGACAGGCGAAACCATGGAAAGGTAGGCAAAGAACGCTTCGTTTTGAAAGCGGCCCAATTTTACTTTACTTTGTGTTAGTCATCTTTTCTCAATTCACGAGGCGACATGTGAACTTACGAATGATACCGAGTGTGTGCTCTGACGAACAAACGGTTTACGTACGTCCACTAAATCAATATCCGGATAATGACGCACTTAGGAACGTAAGAAAATGTGCTGTCGATTTTTTCATTGAACGTATATGTTAACAGATATGCGCCCTTCCACTCGTAGAAACACTTAGCGGTTACCAATGTATTGAACATGCTAGTTTCTGGTTGTTGAGCATCTGCCTCACAGCCCTCATCTTACTCTACGAACGTTCAACTTGAGGAATTAGCACAATGGAAAGAAGGCGATGAAATGACGAAGACGGTGCGTTTGTGTTCGAGATCACGTCCGCGCTCACGTTCATCACCTGCAGCTACGAAAGGCCCCGGTTTGCATTCTACCCGGTGCTTGTTTCCAGTATGTCCAGTAATGGGCACTCATGCAAGACAGTGTCCAGCACCCAACAGGCACCCGAAAAGTGGAGAGAACAGGCACGGAAAGCTTCGTTTTAATGAAGGCCGGTATCAGTCTGTATACCCTCGTTCCAACAAGCTGTATAGCGCACAATAATTTTATTTGGTCTCGCGCAATTAATTTTGTTGGTCTCGTGCAACCGCGGACTGGTTAGCTTTAGCATAAATTAGTGATAGTCGTATTTAAAACTTCCACAGTGGAGACGAATAACTTGTTTCATTCGCCATAACACTGCTGCGAAAACGCATTACGTGAGGGTTACTGATAGGGTTTCCGATATTAAATTATAGTGAATTTTCTTTTATTGCTCGAACTTCAAAAGTGGCAGTAGCCTTATGAATGACTGACAGTATCGAACTAGCGTTTTAGTATCGATAGTTTTAAAACAATGCGTTGATACTATCTGTTCTCTATTCGCTATTAAATGAGTGTTGACGAGAAGTCGTTAGTTTCTTATATGTACCATCTTCTTCCCATCTCATTTCCTTGACTCCATCCTCAAATTTTATAGCCTATATTTAAGAAGATTGGTCAATGGCGTTTGGGACATACTGAATACTAGGTATTGCATTCGGGAACATTTGCTTAAAGATTTTGAAGAAGGGTCACTGCCTTTTATTGGTATTACTTGACATGGTTGCTCCACAATGATAATAATGTTTGCGAGAGACAAAATCTGACGACTAACCAGAGCAAGCACTAACGCTTAGCAAGAAGGAGTATGCTGGCAGCGCTTACTTATATTTGGCTCCATTGGTAGGAATACCTTGTTTTCCAGTCGTGTTTGTGCACTTTCAGCACAAAGAAAGACGTTCAACAATACCGGACTCTCCCATAGAGCTCAGCGGCCAGATTTATTGTAGCGCACCAAGCAGGTGTGATTAAGAGGAAGCTCTAGCTCGGGCCCGACTCCGACGCGCCCTATTCAAATACATGTAAAACGCAAAAACGTTTTTCTGAGATAACCTATGGACCGATTTCAATGAAATTTGTTGCATTTGAAAGAGAATGTTAACTTCTAGTGACTGTTGGAAGCGGAATTTCGACGTAGGGCTTGAATTTTGTTGAAAAGATTTTCAAAAATGCGAAAGTTAAAAAAAGATAGAAGCACGAAGTTTACACATTAATAGCTCTGCAGAAAGAGCACATATCGCGGTTCTGTGAACCGCAGCCACTAGGTCACTAAAAGCGGACAAATTCTATGCGTATATTTATATCTTACGTGAGTGTGTTACGTTGTGTACAAGGGTTCTGCAAAAGTTGTATTTCCAGTTTTTCCGATTCTTATGTCACGTATCATTTTTATCCACTTTGGATGTACTATTATATGAATTTCACAGGATTCTATTATCAGTTTTTGTTGCTGAATTATGGAGTGTTAAACGTGATAGTTTCGTTTTTTTTAAATTTTCGATATTTGCCAATTTTTAATAAAAGTTGACGACCTAAATAACATATTCGAAACGAACAGTCACTAGATTTCAAGTTTGTCTTTCAAATTCAGCAACCCTGGTCGAATTTGGTGCAGTTCTTGCCAAGAAAAATGAATTCTCCTTTTTCATGTATTTAGATAGGAGCACCCGAGCTAAAGTTTCCCGTTAACGTTTCCCGCTTTCGGTTTTGGGATCGCGCATTTTTGACGCTAGCTAGCACGCGTTGCGCCGGCTGCGCTAATCGGCGCGGCTTTTTATTTTTTCTTCTCCTGCTCAACCGCGTGCGTTATTAGAACGGAATCGTTTTATTTAGTACAAATGATTGCGAACAATCTTTACAAGCCTCCATAGAATGTGTGCCACGTGAAGTTTCATAAAGTAGACGCATGACGCCTTGTAAGGGAGGAAATTTTCATGTTGCTCTATATAAATGCTCGTTCAGTGGTTTCTGTGCATCCATCCAACGTTGTGGCACCACATAAGCAGCAGTAGTTCTCCTACGAAGCTCCACCGGACGGTAGCAGGTGAAAAAATTACAAGAATGTGTCATTTTGGTGTTTACACCTTATAGGAATACTGTGTCTAGAGGCGAAGCATGCCAAAAGTCGTGAATGGTCAGCATTACAAACCAAATCAATTTGCACCTACGTACACATGGCGTACAAAATACCCAACTCATCCTAAAATATAAAGACATCTGATTTTCAAGCATTCCCCATTACCGGTCATTATTTCCTGCACTTTAATAGCACAAATACACGGGCGACGGCGCGTTTATGAAGCAACTTGGCCTCAGCCGACGCGATGATAAGCTACATACACAGAAGTGACCACAGCACAGGCTCTCAGCCAGACCATGCTAGACGCTGGCAGAATTCCTTCTACTCGCACTCAAGACGAATGCGTGGGTACAAAGCCTGTTTTCAGTCGTTCAGACGACAGACTTTTCAAGTTCTTGGTGTTTTAGCTCCTCGGCGTTTTCTTTTGCACGTTCTGCCGGCGCAAGCAACAAACTCCAGTGTCATAACTCCTGGCAATCGCTCGTCGCGTTTTCGCAAGCGTGAGTACCGAAAGAAGGTATGTGTTGTTCTGGGGCTGCAAAAATTGTCACAGATTTGTTCCAGTGAGATTGAGTACAAGCCAAACTTTCTCAACAAGACCGAGCTGCTTTGGCTAACTGCGTCACAACGCCAGGTGCGGTGAGCGTATCTCAAAAGTATCCCTAGAGGTATGTAACGAAGTCGCATTAATTTTGGGGGTCAGAGAATGCTTCAATAACGAACTAACTGCAAAACTAACTGCGTCGCACGGCCAAGCTACTTTTCACTAACTGCGTCACAAAGGTGGATGCGCTGAGCGTGCCTCGAAAGTATCCCCAAAAAAGTAACTAAATTAATTACAATAATGTTCGCAGTCAGAGAAAGCACCAAGGCTTGTCCCAGTGAGATTCAGTACACGCGAAACTAAATGCGTCAGACGGCCGAGCTGCTTTTCGCTAACTACGTCGAAACGCCGGTGGCGGCGAGCGAGCCCAAAAACTACCGAAAAAAAGTAAAAATAATGTTGGCGCTCATAGAAAGCGTCACAAACATCTGTCAGTACGAGTCGTTAACTCAAATTAACTACGCCAGGACGGCCGAGCTGTTTTTTCACTAACTGCCTCAGAAGGCTCGGTTCCATGCTTGAAATTGCTTGAAATGCGTCGCAAACTATCAAACAAAATTTCTCACCTTGCCGTGGTCCAATAGTGCAGATGCGCCGTGTTGAAGTGCACAAGGAACTCAAGAATACGCCGGGAGCCCAACAAACAGGCTACGGGCAAAAGGAAGGGGTCGCCGAACAGGCAAACTTAGCATTCGCAGCCGGCCTTGCTCCCTTCGGTGCGTGGCTGGCGCATGGCGCATGCATAATGCGTCTCTGGCGTGCCGCTAGCTTGTTGCTAGGTGGCGCAAGAAAATTAGTGGCAAAATATAAGCTCATTGATACGCAAAACGTTTTAGTTTTAGCGGGACAGACAGGCAGACAACGAACTTTATTCGATCGTAAGGAGCTACTATCAGGACCCCGTAACGAGAGGCCGTTGTAACCGCTGGATAGAACGGCATGACGCTCCGCCTTTCTTGGGCCTCTGGATAGCCTGGGCTTGCTTTCGGAGTACCGTGCTTCTAATGGTCTCCTCCCATTCGGCTTCGCTGGAGAGAACGTCGTTAGGCAACGCGGGACATCGCCAGAGCAGGTGAGCCATAGAGCAAAAGGTTTTACTACAATCGGCACAACCAGGGTCCACATCCGAGTACTGAGGAAGCCTCGCGACGGGAAAGATCCCGTCTGCAACATTCTAAGAGTAGCTTACTGACCTCTACTGAGCTTCAGGTGAGGAAGAGGGCAAACTCTCCCGCCAAATTGGTAATGTTTAGTAATTTCATTAAATGTGAGATGTGGATCGTTCTACTGAATCCCTTCCTGCCCCTCCGGAGCCTCCAGACCGTGGCGGCGCGTGAGTTCTCGCGCACGGTCGTGGGCCAGTTCGCTGAGGTTTGGAAAGCCCTCGAGAACGTTCGTACCCATGTGTGCGGGGAACCTCGTGATATAATGAGAACCGGGGCAAACCCTCTTCTGTAGAATAGAGGCCAGCTCTCGAGCGAGGTTACCCGATTCGAAGGCTCTGATTGGGTCTCTCGAGTCGGTGTAAATGTAGGGACGCTCTGGGTCACACAAGGCCAACGCCACCGCGATTTGCTCTGTTATTCCCGGGGTGGCTGCCCTTACCGAGGCGAAGGAGCGAAGCACCCCCCGCCCCTCTATAACTGACAACGCGAATAAAGAAAACACGTTGTCTAAGCTCATTTTTCATTCTTATTTTGTCCGATGCTCGCGTCAGCCAACAAATAGGAGTAACAGTAGGCGTGACGGTGTTTCCTATTGCCATTTTTTGCCGAGTGTCCACTCTTGTAGCATTTTTTTCTCCATGCTTTGAGGACGTTAGCACACCTGTTCTCTCAATTCGTGCCGAAAGAAAGCTTATGTTTATAGACGGTTTCGCTCGTCCGATAACAGCAGCGGGATTGCGGCACCAAAAAGCTTCCCGTCACGGGCCTTATCTATCTTGTGCGCCGGAACACTAAGCGCGTTTTTAAGTATTTTCACTGTACGGAAAATCTATCTTTAAGTTTTCAGATAAAAGGCATGCACATGATGCCTCAAGGCACATAAACATTTTCGTATAGCTTACGGCAACCTCCACTTGTAAAATTGTCGTTATGTACAGAGCAAAAGTGTTGAAAAAACTGCCGGCTTATATTTGCTCCGCGTCGCAGAAAAATCCGGCGCCGGCGTCCCGCGTCCAGCGTTAGACGTGGCTTCCGCAAGAAGATTTCCAACCACACAGTTCCTCCATGTGGTGCAAGGAAATTACTGAACTAATGAAATTTCTAAAGGTAAAATACATAGAAAAATCGTAATGTGCGACGTACACACAACCTATAGACTTGATAGCGCCGAACTGCATTCTCAATATACGAGAAAACATAATTCTGTTACGTGGAAACTCAAACACAAACACTCTTTTAACGAGCATTTTCCAGCTGACGTTTGAGGTGGGTATTAGTAGGAGCGACGCGGCCCCCTCGGTTCTCTGCACACCCCAAAAAAAAAAAATAGAAAACGTGCATAGCTTGCACTAGTGGTGCAACGCTGGAGTCAACAGCAGAGCTTCTGATCATCTAGCTTTTACGTGGCTTGCTTAAGCTGCTTGTAGGTTTTGCGAGGTTGTGCAAGGTTCTGCTAAGTTGTTGGTAGGTTTGGCTAAGACATTTCTAAGTTTTGCGAGCTTATGCTAAGTTTTGCTAACTTGTCTTGGCGGGCTTGACGCTGGAAGTCTTCGAGCAGCCGTAGGCAGGGATCGCTTCGCTTTCTCGGCGACGTCGAGCGTTTAGGCGCCGACTCTCGCCTTCCCTGAACTGAAACTCGGGATCCTCGTCTCGGCGTAACCTCTTCTCAGCCGCAGCTCCGGCGCGGCGTTCCAGATAAGCTCGGCGGCGACACATCACTTCTCGCTTGGCAGTACGGCGCTCTTCCTGGTAAGCCGCATCTTCTTCGGGCGTCCGGACTTTCTTCGGCCTTCCCATGGCAGCAGCGCGTACGCACGGAGTAGAGGAGGCGATAGGTGCGTCGCCGCGCCGGCTGTTCAGAGCTTTTACTCGCCGGGGACGTTACGACTCCGCCCTACGAGCGTGGGGTTCCAGCGTTTCCCGGTGAACATTACAGTCACGTGAGCTGCAGTTGCCGGGAAGTGTGAGAAGTACTCAGGGATCTTTGAATGCTATCGCGTTCAAGTCTTACAGGCGAAGCTCAAGCGTCCTCAAAATTTTAACGCACTCCTGCTACGCCGGCTCTCCGCTAGCTCCGCGACCTGATAACGATCACACACATTCCGCGAAACGTACATCCGGAACACAATCGAGGCAGACGCCTAGCCCGGCAGACCGCATTCCTCAAACGCATAGACAAGAAAGTGAACGAGGTCGCTTTCGTGAACGCCGCCGCCTATCGACGCAACAGAGCTTTCACTGCGGTACCGGTCTCGTCCTCGCAGAAGAGCCTAAACGCCTCCATGGCACTGACACGCGACCCCGACGTGGCGTAGCAAGTGGCCATAGCCCTGGCTATGCTCGACGACAAGTGAGCGGTAATATTCAGCGACTCGAGACCGGCCATCAAAGCGTTCGAGAGAGGAGTCATCTTCGGGCAGGCCTTACGCATCCTCCGCGGCGCTGATCCGAGTGCCCTCAAGCACCACACCGTCATTTGGTTTCCCGCCCACCTGGGTACGGGCGCTGGGAGCCCCTCCTAACTTCAACTAGACGGCCCACGACGCTCCGCGCTCGCTTACCGACCGCGCCGTCATCCCAGTGCAAGCGCGTCTCGATGAGTTGGAGGCGAACAGGGACTCCCCAGTAACGTACAACGCAATCGCTACTCTTTTACTTGGGACGACGTGTCTTTCCGCCCCCGCGCCCCAAACTAAACAGGCCACAGGCGCTAACGCAACGCTTGTTACAGACACATACCTACCCCAACGCCACAACGTTACACGTTACACTACGCGCACGTCTACCCAACGATGCGTACCCCTCGTGCGACGTGCGATGACACGGCGACACTGGCACACGTGCTCTGTGAGTGTAGAAACGCTGCGCCCCACTCTACCTCGTACAAGTGGGAGATGACCCTCCGAAACCTACTACTCCAAGACCAGCAATGGGCTGTCTAGCAGGCTCGCGCAGCGGCCACCAGGTACTCCCTGTGGGTCCCTGCGTGGGAGACGCCCATTGCGCGCTAACGTGCGTCCTACAGGACCTTTAATAAAGTTCGTCCAGTCCAATCCTGCTACTATACTCCGTTCCATACATAACAGTCAACGCTGTGTAGACTCGAGAGGCTTCTTGCGCTGGGGGGGGGGAGGCGGTATTCGGTCGCACTTGGATATAGTTCGACGAGTTTCGACTGCAGTTGTACCCAACTGTTTTTTATATACGCTAATTATTGAACGAAACATTTTAATCATTAGAAGCAGACACACGGTTGTAAATGGCTCTTAATGCTCTGTTTTAGATAATCTTTAGTTTTGTTGTACCTTTCGGATTTTCTTTATTTGCAACACCTTCACGAGGAGCCTCACGTGCATGCTCGCCCGAGCCAGCATTGTTGGCGCACAGCGAAGCATGGACGGAACGCGCGGAGGTATAACCGAACGTCTTGCATACCTTCCACAGCGCTAACTGACATGTATGGAACGGGATACAGATATCGGCGCGAGTGCTTTCCTGCTCGCTGCACTTAGCAAGATACGTCATTGAGCGAAACCGCAAGTCATCCAGGGCCTATGTTTTTAAACAGCGAAAGGTTATATAGACTTCCCAACCTGTGCGCGGCGGCGCTACGACGCTGCCGGGCAACGCCGCTCAAAGGAGCCAATGAAAAAAATTGCTGTAGAAACTCCCTAGTGACGTACATGAAGGACTGCAAAGAATGCTTGCGCTCAATCTCGCAAGTGCCACTGGGGAGTTTCTACAGTAATTTTTTCATTGGCTCCCCTGAGGGGCGCTGCTCGACAGCGTCCACAAAAAACAAATCTCACTAGTCGAACGTAGTCATGAGGCATTCTCATATGCACCTTCATGGGACCTCTTGTATACCTATAGAACGTATCGTGTCAAGCATTACATGCACACGGACGGACAGATTTCCGAGGGAGGTAGCCCTAGAATGCTTACGCGTTAAAGGTCGCCGGGCAGCGCTGTCACTTAGGTGTGGTGTGTACAGGAGTATGGGCTGCGAGAGTGTGCCTTCAGGGAATTTGTCGGCACAAGCCACGAAAGGCCGACACACGCCCGTGAAATTACACATATTTCCGGGGAAGGAGCGCAAGCAAGAGAGGAGTCAAGCGCGCACAACTGCTGTCGTCGGCCAAGCCAAGTGAGTCGCGCTTGCCAAATTTTTTGTAACTGAAAATGACGACAGTGTGATCATAAATGCTCAATTTTCTCTTCTCACCATTGTAAGACGGAGCGGCGCCGTTACCCCGATCCTCACAAATCGCTTAGCAGATAACAGCAAGCGATCTACAGGCAGATACAGGCAGGATCCTTCCCGCACCCTTACTTTCAAAACAAGATGTGCCCGGAAAGGTACGAGAAGGATTGTAATTCCTGCAGAACTCAGTTAGGCACGCTCCAACACGTCATTGGAGTATGTGATTTCATCAAGGCAATACCCCCACCTCTTACCTGCCCCTTTACCCTACCCCATCTTTCATCCACCCTTACCGAGCGATGGGAGACCTCGCTAACCAGCACCGCCCTGTATGACCAGCTCGTCCTGATCTCCAGGGGCAAGCCAGCTAGAGAAGCATATCGGTCCCGTGAAGAGGGAACCACTTCCATCGACGGCGTCTAAGAAGATGTCGAGCTCGGCTCAATAAAGTTGTTTCTCTCTCTCTCTCTCTCTCTTTCTCTTCGGTGCCGCAAACATCGCACGCTCCACTCTCGGTCATTCCAATCAATCTAGTTTAAGCCTTTGTGAAGGGTACTCGCAACCTCAGCCGGCACAGGAGGGCGAAATGTGGGAAATGTTATGGGTAATATGCAGGCAAATGTTGAAGTATTTCACTTATTAGGGCTAAATTACATTTTTAAACTCTGGTATTCGGTTTGTTTAGAGGGGTTATATGCAACTGTTGCAAAATTTACTGCACCTCTGGGAGAACTAATGATTGTAGCAATGAGGTATTAGAGCGAATGGGAGCCTTATTATAGGGGACGTGTATGGAAAGCTTCAGATATGTGCAAGTAAATTTATCGCTTTGAGAATAATTGTTGCAAATTCCGGCAGAACCCGATTCGCGATGCACGTTGACGTTAATGCGATTAGAATTAAAGCGATGTAACAACAGACGGTATTGCCGCAGCCGAAACACGCCAAGTATGAAGCGTGTACAACAGCCGAGACCCTCATCGCGCTTCCCTTTGGACAGGGTGCGCTATCTAGCGGCTTCCCCGCGAAGCCCGTGCGTGGCCTCCAAGATGCATGGCACGCTGCTGCGTGCGAGCGCACAGAACAGTTCCGTCACTTCCCGCGCGCATTCGTGCCGCAGCTCAAAAGCGTTGGGCTACTCTGCTTGAAGAGCCCGTGTGACGCGAGTTCGATTGCACCCACCGCTGCATAGATTTTTAAGGATTTGTTTCATTGAAGAGTGGCGGGAAAGAGGTTGGATATGTGTAGGGAGAGAGAGAGACCTTTATTATGACAGCAAAGTTGGGAGGCTGGCCTGGAGTTCCACCCTACTACTCAGTATCGGGGAAGGGAAATGTAAGTAAAATGAAAAAGAGAAAAGTATTGATGAAGGGGACAGGTACGGTGGTACATACATACATACATACATACATACATACATACATACATACATACATACATACATACATACATACATACATACATACATACATACATACATACATACATACATACATACATACATACATACATATTTGCTATGGAAGCAGATACGGCGGCTGTTGCAGTAGTGATGAGCACGCCGATCGGTGCCGGCGGCGCTCACTGAGGCGCGGTCCACCGCAACACATACAACGTGAATGCGGATTTGCGGAGTGCGCGTGTTTATTTTTTGCGCGTGCTTATACCTGCCGTATCTAAACGTGAAACATACCAAAACCAATGAGATACGTCGGATGTACTTACATAAACCACCGGATTCGTCAAACGTACTTGTAAGAACAGTCGAAAGGATCTATTGGACATACCTTTGGCGACAACCTTAATAAAAGGCATGCTTATCCCTGAAAAGTCGTGTTCTTTGGCCAAGCTTTTAAAAAGAAATGCAAATTATTCCTAAGTGGCAGGTTGGGTTATCGGGGACACGGTAAAATTTGTATTTACACGGTTTGTCAGATGCATGAAACAGCAATAATTCCTCCAAAGATGCACACATCAACACAGGAACATGCGCGGAGTAATTGTGACGGCCGCGGACTCCTGTACGGGGACTTCCGCTTTGAACAGATGTATTATACTGTGTGCATACGCTTTAGCTACTCGTGAGCTTATGTTGCTTGGCCAGTCTGGATGGGGGCGAAGGTGAAAAGATATAAAAGATACGGAGAAAATATTTGAAAAGAATGTGGCCGCGCCAATATAATGAAATGTACTTTACATTTGCATGGGTTATGTGGAAAGCTATTCCAATTTACTTTACCGCCCTGTTCTCTCGGGGAGCGGGCTAAGAAAATAAAGATGAATTACAGATTACAGATGAATTACAGATCGCTGCCTCTATGTCCCACAATATGCATCCACTTCATTTGTAGTTTGCGTTCCGGCATATGTAGCTGCTGAACGATGCAGCTGCTGAAAATAAGAATTGTTTGGCAATAGAGTCGTGACCTTTGTCGGGTATGAACAAAAAACGTGCCAAGAGATTACTCGTTCCTTAGGATGAAGGTAAAAAAATATATATATGCTCGCATCGCCGTTTGTTGCAAAGGTTTTAATCAACCGCTTTACTAAAGTTTTCTTCCACATAGAAAGGGTAAAAATACGCCTATCAGAAACAGTAAACGTGAAGAATTTTCGATTTTCGATACCCGTGCCTGGTGACAGAAAAACAAAGCTCGGCGCTTTTTTTTCCATCATAAAGCAGACAAACGAGATAAAGCGCGGAGAAGATGCGTTGTCTTCGCTGGGCGTCCAGGAGAAAGAAAAATAAAGCTACTCACGGCCAATATTAGCGTCCACCTAAGCGGAAAGCCGAATTTGGCGAGGAAGAGCGATTGAGTAAACGAACCGCGAACGTGGGGGGGGGGGGGGGGGGGGGAATTCCTGCAGAAATACCTGACGAATGACGCCGAGGATTGCTCTCGGCTAACGACGTCAAGTGGCCAGGAATCTCGCTCGAGCTAAGATAGCGCGCCGAGAGGGAATCTCGCAGGGTGCGGACGCAATGACTGTGACAGCTACGTCTCGACTACCACACCTGCACCGTCGTAGCTTCTTTCTTTTTCTTTTTCTCTTTCTTTTTCTTGCAAGTCGCACAACTGTTAGACTTGATCGTAAAGACACGCAGCCGAGACCGATTTGCCGAGCTGCCGAGATGCTTGCAGCGTCGCCCGGTGTTTCTCGCTCTCATGAATCATAAGGTGGATCGGGTTTTGCGAGCCATTCCTGGGAAGATGAGCTCGTTTTGGCTGCTGCACCGCCACAATGAGTGAGATAGCTGTCGTGTGTCGCGGTGCGAGTGTCAGCGACGAGAGCAGTGAATGAATGGTGGCGCGCGAAGAGATACGGAGGAGTAGCAGAGTTAGTCGCTTCGTAATCCCTTACCGCATTGTAACACTATCGGTCCCATATATCGCACCCGAAACCTAAACTCGCAACCGCAGTGGCTGCCTATACAACACTACTTGCGAGAGATCGGGACGGCGGAGCTGACAAACGAACTGTGAATTTCAATCTGAGTCAACAAAGGTTATCTGGAAATTTCGTAAATAAAAATTATCGCCACGGGCTTATAACAATCCCAACACAATATCGAGCCTTGTACTTCCAGTATTTAGTTTTACTAGTTCACCCCACTACAACAGATACGCTGCCAAATTTCTTTAGTACCCGGATAATGGGGATGCCAACGACACCGCTATTTTGCACAATCTTTTTGTAATAGTGTAAGCTCGATGCCATTTAAGCGAAAACACCCTCTCGTATTAAATATGCAGCGCGTGGAATGCACAGAACATCGCGTGTGTCTTCAGACTTCGCGTACGGTAGACCCTCCATCTGTATACATAGTGAATACACACAAGCTTAATGCCTACAAATGTTGAGAATTGGCATTAATAACATCGGATAAAATTCAAGACATCCACATTCGTTCCGGCGTCGTAGCGTGAATATACACGGGTCGCCTAAAGGGTGAAACAAGCTCTACTCCGCCACAATCGGTGCTTTCTTACGTATCTTTCTTATATTGTGTTCGCTCTGAGTGCAGCAACAATAAGAAAAATAAAAAGACACGGCATAAGTTCTCCGAGTTGTGAGGAGTGAAATGACGCGATGACACACACACACACACACACACACACATATATATATATATATATATATATATATATATATATATATATATATATATATATATATATATATATATATATATATATATATATATATATATATATATATATATATATATATATATATATATAATCAAGACGGTAAGTTGGGCCAGTTGGTTGGGATGTATCGAGGCAACTGTGACCACGTGATGCATTGTTTATGCTTCAGTTGGTCACAGTTGCGACGATGTATCTCTGTGTCTTGTGCATGTAATGTTTATTCAGCAACTCTAAACAGAGGAATGCGAGAGGTACTGGGATCGATAACCAGCACCTCCACCAAATTAATGTTACGTGTAGCTGTAGCCCAATGCTATATACAATTTATTTAGAGGAAGCTAACGGAAGGCCAAAATGGCGACGCTATATCAAACGGGTTCACGTCGTCTTCCTCCTCTTCAGTGCAGCCACACTGTGGTGGCTGTTTCGTAGCAATATTAGCACAAAAAACTGCACTATAACAAAGCACAAAAAAAGTAGGCCAAGTGCTGCCAGCGCACAAACTACGTTGACCTTTAATCAATCTAAATGCGTACAAACGTTAATAGTTTTCGTCTGATTTTGTTTGTGCCTGTTTTAGTATTTCGCATACATGTACGCCTAGCAAGAGTTCCTGACCAATCCCGGCCACGGCGGCCGCACTTCGATGGAGCCGAAGTGCAAAATCGCCCGTGTACCATGCATTGGGTGCACGTTAAGGAACCCCAAGTGCTCAAATTTAATCCAGGCACCCCACTACATTACGTGTCTGATAATAAAATCGTGTTTTTTTAAAACATAAATCTCCAGAATTTCTTTTTAGTGTAAGGCCAGATTGCCCTAAACTCAGTCCTTTTTAAGTATACATACATGGGTGCGGACCATACTATTGATTTTCAAACATAATGCGCCGACGAGTGATGATACAAATATGCTATCGAAAGAACAACAATTTGAAAGTGGCCTAAAAGGCAAGTCCGTTTTTTTCCTCTTCTTTTACCAAGTTAACATACGGGGTTTCTCAAATTACACACATCCTCTTGTAACGCGTACGGGGAAGGACTTCTATTTGGACTAGTTGGTGTTTACTGCATACCATATTCACCGCAAATAAAGATGGGTACAGCGGAAGAGAACATAAAAACACCGCCCGTGTCGTTTTTGTGTTCTCTTCCGCTGTCGCCGTCTTTATTTGCGGTCAATATGATATACGCGTACGGGAAGTCGATTTGCTTAGAAACCTGAAAAGAAAGGTAAATAAAAAGAAAGCTAAGTATTGAAATCAAAATTGAACTTGGTTGTTTGGAGTGCCGCTTTAGTGTGATGAAGTCAGCGCTTACCCTTCAGAAACGTGAAGCCAGTGGGTGCATCATCTTCCTCCAAATGTCTGCCGTAGTTTAGCCTTGCGAGCCTAAAAGCTCTCATCAAGTCCAAACTTAAAGTTGTTTCTTTTTTTCTTTCTTTTTTTTTAATCAGAGGAGCCGTTGAATATCATGTGGTGCTTCATGAAGATGTCCGTGTGCTTTAATATTATTTGCCTACAGGTCCGAAAGGTGGTCCTTGCAAGGACAAGCGTTTGGGAAAAATTACTAGTTGACAAGCACCTGGTCCTCGGTCACCATCACCTGCTAGTAGGCGCTGACGTTAGCAAGCATGGGGTGGCAAGTTAGATAACTATAAATTCACGTGCACGAATCGCAAGCCCGAACGAAAATGTTCTAAAATTGATTTTAAGTGAACCTAAATAACTTGCACTCGCACCGCCTAGAGGATCAAAGTGCCTAAAGAACCCATGCTGGAAATTTTGTAACGATTCGTTCACCATCATGAATTGCCAAAGCTTTTAAAGCCTTTCAGCGGAATGAAAATCTTAGGAACCCTCGCTCAAGGGCAAAGTGAGCATAGCTTCCGGACGCCGTCTAAATTCGGAGGAAGTTCCGCTTCAACACATGTACCCTCAACAGTTGACCCCTCAACAGCTGCGACGATAGTATTGATTGCTTGATGAAGACCGGTGGATTCGATGAAGGCATTGCCAGCGACAGGCTGGCTGGAATGAGGCCGAGTATAAAAGGATACGAGATTGCTTTTTCGAATGCGTTTGGCGCCTGGGGGCTCGCGTTTATGATAAGGCGACTGAATGCGGTTGAGAATCGTCTAGATCCCCAGAGGCAGGGCATACCGCCCATTGTAAGTTATTTCCTCCCTCTCCTCTCCTTTTCACTTTCCCTTCCCTTTTCCTCAACAGCTGTGCTATGTAAGCCCACTCTATCGTAATCAGACAAGTTAATTTATAATGCGCATCACTGCGCACTTGTGAATAATCGAGTTGATAAAAAAATTCCCATAAATACGCCTATGAGATTGGACGTCCGCTATTACCTGCTTTGATGTTACCGGCAGCTTCAACCGAAGGGCGATGCATTGACAGTCACAGGAAGGTTTAGTGCTGCTCTTGAACTGCTTGGATGGCTTTCTAAATATACGCAGGTATGACATGTTGGCACAACACAAACCTCAGGGCAACTCCTGCAGACCAGAAGGAACCGCCAAAATTATTTACAGCCAGATTTTCAAAGGTTGCGAGGCTTATCGAAACTTCCAAACTTTAATGCATTTAGCATTCCTTGAAAGGTAACCGCGATTTATTGTGACTCTATAACCGTTTTTGAGGCCCAATCACGTCGAGTGTAGAACACTGTAAAACAACGGTAAAAGCAGCACGGTGGTACGATACGACTCGGTAGCGATACCACTTGTGCCGCTAATACCAGTGAAGTCGAGCGGTACCGCACGGTGACATGGTGATGAGCGCAGCGGTCTGGCAATATCCCCCGTAATTGAGGCCCACTGTAATTGAGACCACGCGCCTCTAGTCGTAGACGCTGTCGTCTGAGAGGCGGCGCTCCTGACCAGAGGTGGTCGCCGATGCTGCACCGTGTTCACAACTGCTCCTCGAGGAAGTGGCGCTCGAAGTGCCAGTTGGTTTCCATCCTTGTACAAGGTGCGGTGGTAACGGAGCGCTACCCATAACGCGTTGTGCAGCACCGTGCCACAAATAACCACTTCCCGAAGCGTTCTAAACACATCCTTCGATAGCAACCAGGGTTGGTTCCCCGTACATGTTTTGTAACTAAACTTTGGAATCTTGCGAAACGTACGGAATGTAGTGAAGAAAAGAGCATGATATTCAATGGTTTGTTTATTTTTGTTACTATATTTGCACTACCCATTCTTGGACAACTAAGTATGTGACATAGGATGCTCTAGCTTATATCGCAAAAAAATTTGCGCAACAAAGCATCGCAAGAGCACGCACCTCTGTTCTTCGTAATGAGACCAATAAACCGGGACATAAAATATATACATGTAATGTCGTTTCATGCGTATTTCTAAAGCATACAGACTTGTCAACAGAATAGCATATGGGATTCAACGGAAACATTGATGATCCAAATTTTCTGATATTTAGTCTTTACCATTCATAGGCATCGTGCAATATGAGTGACTAGGTCTGTGCCCATTTTTATTCCATGCCTAAAAATTGACATGTGCTATACTCTGACAAGGAGGCTATATACAATAGTTACATTTTTGTCCTCCTCTTTTGAGCACATACCTGGTTAGTTGCTTGGTTGGCTGGTTTGCTTATGTTGTTACGTGCGGAAAGGCACCAACAAAGGAACTAATAACGGATCTGCCACAGTAGTGTTGCCAGAGACCAAGGTGGAAACCGGCGCGTGCCAAACCCAGATGCCCGTCTTCGTCTTTCTTTGCGTCACGTCTCCTAAGCGCCTGTTGTATCGTAACACAGCCCTTCGGTGGCAAAATCGCCGTCCCGGTGCCGTGAGATATCGGTGGCAAGCAGAAAGTCGTAGAGCTTGAGCCACGCGACGCGGACGATATCAGTGGCGTCGGGAGCGGAGAACGTTGCGAAGCTAGCTGGAACGATTTGTTAGGTGAAACTAGTGAGTGGGCGAACCACGCGGTGCGGGCCTTTGTAACAAAGGAGGAGTTTCTCGCAAAGTCCTACTCGACGGGAAGGTGAACTAAAGCAGCACTAAGGCGCCCGGCGAAACGTACACTTCACGGTGACAGGGGTCGTAGCAGCGCTTCTGGTTCTCTTGTGGCACTGATAGGCGAGCGCGTGCAAGTTGTCGAGCGTGGTCGGTGCGAGCGATGACACCATGGGCATATTAAATTGTCCAGGTCGTAATCGATGGTAACAACGTATCTATCGGTAGTGTGGGCTTAATGTAGCATTTTAATGTGGAATAAACGTGGTTTCATTCATTCATTCATTCCGGCAGTGTCACTGCGAGAAGAATTATTGGCGAAGGTAATGTAAAGTAGGACGAGGTCCCAATTGCGTGATCAGCTGAAACGTATTTCGCCAGCATATTTCTAAGAGTCCACTTCAATCGTCCGGTCAGGCCGTTGGTTTGTTGATGGTAGGAGGTGGTCAACTGATGCTATATATAGCAAACTCGTATGATGTCGTCAATAACCTTGGGCATGAAGGTATGGCCTCGGTCTGCGAGCACTTGACGAGGAGCTTGATGCACCAAGATGACATCGCGTAGCAGGAAATCTGCCACAGCAGTTACGCAGATGTTTGGAAGAGCGCCCGTGATGGCCCATCCGGCCACGTAGTCAACAGCAAGAGCAACCCAATTGTTCCCCGGCGCAGATACTGGAAAAGGACACAGAAGCTAAGTCCAAGCCCAGACGAGCGAATGGCTCCACCGGGATTTCAAGTGGCTTCAGGTAACCAGCTAAAAGCAGGGATGGTTTCTTGTGATGTTGACATGAGTTATAAGCTGTGAGGTAACGTTGCACATAATGTGCAAGACCGGGTCAGAAGAAGCGGCCGTGTACTCTGCCGTAGGTTCGGGACACGCCGAGATGTCCAGCGGGGGGCGCGTTGGGAAATTCCTTTAGAACCGTCGAGTGGAGGTGCTTCGGGATGACTAGAACAAGATCGGGGCCTTCGGGATTAACATTACGATGGCACAAAGTACCATCCTGAAGAACGTAGAGCCACAAGGAAGCGTCGTCTGGCGTGGATTCAAAAAGATCGATGAGTGCTTTGAATGAGGCATCACGACGTTGCTCATCGTCGAGACGGAGGAGCTGTGACACGGAGGAAACACAAGCAGTATTCTCGATGTCAGAGGCGTCGGAGCTGTCGACGGGGTGACGCCAAATACTATCCGCGTCTTGATGCAGGCGTCTGGACTTGTGAATCACAGCGTATGAAAACTCCTGGAGCCTCAAAGGCCAAAAACCAAGCAGGTCCATGGGATTCTTTAGGGAGGAAAGCCAACAAAGAGTATGATGGTCAGTTACTACTGAACAAAAACGGCCGTAAAGCTAAGGACGCATAGTTGCACTCTGATGGTACGGGGAGGCGACTGGCATAAGCGATAACGTGATCGTAGCCACGCTGACGCTCGGTAGTACATCGCTTACACCATGACCACTGGTATCCGTACGCAATTATGTTGGGGGATTAGAGATCGGTGGTGAGGTAAAATGCGTGATGAGACGAGAGAAGGCGGCAGATTCTGCAGGTCCCCATGAGAAGGGTACACCATCCTTGAAGAAGTCGGGGAGATGCCGTGCAATAGCGGCAAAATCTTGCACAATACTGCGGGAGTAAGAACATAGCCTAACAAACCAGCGAACGTTTGTGGCTTACTTTAGAACTGGAAAGTCTTAGGCGGCACGAATTTTGTCTGGGACAGGTTGTACTCCAAAAGCATCGACAAGATGACAATAGACCATAATTTGGTGGTGGCCGAAACGACATATCGATGAGTTCAGTTGCACCCTGGCCTTGCGAAAAACGTGAAATATGGTTGAGAGGTATTGAACGCAAGTATCAGATGTTGGTGAAAATACAATAACGTCGTCGAGGTAGCACATGCATGTGGACCATTTGAAACCTTGAAGCAAGGAGTCCATCATACGCTCAAAAGTGGCCGGCGCGTGACACGTGGACTTGTTTATCTTTTTCGGGTGAGAGCTTTTCACCGTCCAACAAATGTTATAGCTCAGCGCGGGACGCGCCTGCATGTATCGGAAGTTTCTGGAATGTTATCGATGGTTCTATCCGCTGTTTGTTGTCACTGAGCCTTGTGTAATCTGATTGCATGTATGCGCGACGCGAATGGTATAGAAACTTTCTGGAAGATAAGCGGCCACCAGTGATTACTCTGGAACGTTCGATGGCTCGTGTATAAAAGCCGACACGCTTGACCGGCAGATCAGATTTTCGACGATCACCGCCCGAGTTCGGCGCTATTGCTGTGTTTTGTGTAACTTGCTTTTGTGGGCACACCCGCCGTGGTTGCTCAGTGGCTATGGTGTTGGGCTGCTGAGCACGAGGTCGCGAGATCGAATCCCGGCCACGGCGGCCGCATTTCGATGGGGGCGAAATGAGAAAACACCTGTGTACTTAGATTTAGGTGCACGTTAAAGAACCCCCGGTGGTCAAAATTTCCGGAGTCCTCCACTAAGGCGTGCGTCATAATCAGAAAGTTGTTTTGGCACGTAAAACCCCGTATTTTCTTTAGCTTTTATGGGCGCAAGTTCGCCCAATCAAAAGTTAGTTTAGTTATCCCCAGTTTTACCGCTGTATTATTAACCGTCACTACTACGTGACAATATCGTCGAAGCCGATCTGCCAGTATCCAGGTCGAAGGTCAAGAGCGCCGGCTTAACTTGTACCACAGAGACAGTCAAGGGCGTCGCGGATTCGTCGCAACGTGTCTTTCTTAGTCACTTTGTTCAGATGGGGGTAGTCCACACGGAAGCGCCATGTCCCGTTCTTCTTCTTAACCAACACCACCTGCGAAGTCCACAGACAAGAAGAAGGCTAAGTGATGTGTTTGTCGAGCATCTTGTTAACCTCAGGTTGAACTGCCTGACATTCCGACAGAGATACTCGATATAGTCTACGGTGAGTAGAAGCCGTAACGTCGGTATTAATACGATGCTTAACAGCAAGCATTTGTCCTAAGGGGAGTTCGTCAAAGACAAAAACATCCATGTATAGGAAAGCAAAAACGGTACAGGTCTTCGGTTTGTGCTGCTAAAAGCCCCGTCGCAATAATCTTCTGAATCTTGGGATCAGCACAAGAGGCAGACCTTGTAGACCTGGCAGACTCAGACATAGCGTCGGGCGAAAAAGCCGCCACGTGATGGTCATCCAAAGGCTCAAGTTAGGCGAATTCCTTGAGGCACAATCTGCTTGGTTACACCGAAGTTTACGACAGGAATACAAGTCCGGTTGACCGTGATAGTCAAAACTGTGTGGGGTACGGTTGTATCACACTGCAGTGGAATGTCGGACAGCGGAGTGATGAGATACTCTTCATCAGGAATAGGCGGGGAACACGACAGTTCGATATGTGATAATGATTGGGGCGGCAGTCGAACAAAGCTGGTGGGGCTTAATCGCCTGGGAGCTGCATCATAAGCATCCGAAAGAATAAACAGTTCTAGGTAAAGGGTACTGGCGGAGCAGTCATTAGGAGCCGACTTTGCCGAGAGAAGATCAAGGCCGAGAATTAGGTCGTGTGGGCAATGGACAATCACGGTAAAAAGGATAGCAGTGTGGCGGCCGCTTAAGCTAACTGTACGCATGCTGACGACAGGAAGAGTACCGGCATCGGCAGCGTGGACGACGTGTGTTGATGCAGGCTTGAGGAGCTTTTGAATTCGTTGTTGGAAGGCAGCGTTCATAATGGAGAGCTGTGCACCTGTGCCGATCAGCGCAGTGAGATCAGTGCCTTCAACGTCAACTTCAAGAATGTTTGGGTTTTTGCGCAAAGTGCGCCGAGGATTTGAGCGCAAGGTCGGTATCGCAGCTTCCTCTCCAGAAGCTCCACTTGTTAGTCTTCCGACCGGGTGTGGAGTAAAATGGACGGGAACGAGAAACGACGGGGCTGGGACGAAAGGGCCTGACGACGTCGGGGTGACGGCGATCGCCTCTAGCGAAGATTATTAGCAGGGATGGCCGCGGCAGTACGAAGCCGGCGAGAAGCATAGGAAGCAGTAGGTGCGGAGTTATGGAAATATGCACTCCTGTATGTCGGAGCGTTTGGTCTTCGCTTTCTTCGTTCGTCAACCCAGATTGAGCCGGGATCGTCGGCTTCGCTCACCTGCGTTTACTCGGACATAAAGCATGCGACGCGCGGCGACGGTGTTATGTGAGGTAAGGTGACATCATACTGCAGTGGAATGTCTCGATCTGGAATGGAGAGTATCCTGAACTTTATACGGAACCTTGGAGTTTATACGGAACATCGCGGCGACGGTGACGGCAGAAATGAGCTTGGAGTCTCCATATAATTCTTACGGCAATAATATGTGTCGTCGGCATGGATGGTACACCGTCTTCTTCCTCGTGTCATCGCTGCGTTGGTGTCTCGCACTGTGCATACGACATAGCATTTCGACATAGCTTCTCAACTGTGTAGTGCATAAGCATAAACACTTCGTGAGATTATAGTTGGGACCAATGTGGTGCCAAAACCTAAATATTGCATGGGGTTGCATGTTGCAAAGGATGAAAATAAAGAAAATTGTACGCGTCGTACTCAGTTGTAAAACATTTCCTGGTCCTGTACGCTAAAACTTCGCTTCACGCGGATTACAATATCTCTCTTGGATGTGTCCTGTTTTTTTTCCCTTCACCTTTGTATTTATATTTTCATTATAGACAAACTCTCAGCCCCGGCAGTGGAGAGATCAAGGTTCATGAGAATTAGTAATATAGAACCAACTGATATCTACGAGTGAGAAAGGCAGCTCCAACACGTAGGATATTATTACGGCAGAAACCATGTTCAAAGTGAAGCATGTTTTCTTCCTGCACGTGACAAGCTCAACAAACTGACGTCCTCCCGAGAAACGCTCACTCGAGGATGACCTCATGCTTGGGCCGCGATACCCTCATGAAGTACGATCGGGACCGGGGCCCATATTGACAAAAATCTCTTGCGCTATAATTGTGCGCATGAAAAGAATGGAGCCAATCCTGGTGCTGGACATACCATGAGCGAAGGCTGTCAGCCAATGGCAGAGAGCCCTTACGAACGAAAAGCTTTGTGAATTTGGCCCCCGAATCGGCCACAGACGCTACACGCCACACCAAACACGTTTGCCACAATGTGCTTTTGAAAGTACGTGTCTGCCTCCAGCAAATGGCAGCCCTGCCATCGGTGCCGCTTGGTCTCGGCGGCCTCTTCAGCCGCCGTTCACTTGGCTTGTCGCTGTTCTTTAGCTGTGCATCGCTTCTATCCTTGCTCGAGCCCCGCGACCACGCGTATATTGTAGGCCCATCGCTTCGCCTCCTGCCTTCCCGCTTCAGTGCGCGGCGCATGCCTCTGCAGCGTACCTCCTCTTCCACTTGATACTTTCGAGTGCCCGTTGTTGTGTCTCCAGGTAGGAGGCCCATCCGCAACATAGCGCAGCTATTGCAAGCGAGCCTATTTGTGGCGCTCGCATCCATACTGGCGATTGGGGCAAGGAAAGCAGGCGCCGAGCCAGTAGCGGCGTGCGAGCGACCGCAGGAGCGTTTGACCTCGGCTCCAACAAGGCAAAGAACACATTCCCTTGGTTCTGTCCAGCTACATAGCATTTCCATGTATTTAAAGTTTGGCTCAAGTGAAACACGCATTGTATGTTCAGCTGTTTCGCATAAATGGAGAAGCATGTACATATGATTACTTCAATTATCGATTAATTCAAATGTCTACCGCGTTGCTTCCTTATGTGAGAGAAAAATACGACGAAGTGCGATGTTGTGCAGCGCAGCTCTTGCACATCGCCTGTGTTCGATTTTTGTTCTGATTGGTGGTTCCCGGGTGATATCACCATCAGAACCGGCACGAAAGCTACAAGCTTTTTGGAGAATAACGAAGGAGTAGTGTTTACGGATGTGTACAAACTCCAATCAACTAAACCGCATGCACAACTCGCCAACGGACAATGTTTATGTCAGTTAGGCAAAAACTGTGGTGCAAGATAGCTGCATTACATTGTACTAGCGACCAAGCATGGCCCGACTAGAAGCATTGCCTGTTATAATACGTACAAGCCATGCACTTACGGATGCGTGCGGACATCGTCTCCTACTACATGATTCATCTATGCACAACATGCGAAAGTCTGAAAGGGCACAAAACCAGCGCTTTTATTCTGCTGATCTCATCATTGCCCATTGTTCACACACGTTGTATAACATCCATAATCATGCCAAGCCAGCTAGCCAGCCAGTGCACTCTTACATGACATTCGGGGAATTCCTTATGTAATGCAAATATGCGCTAAAGATTTACCTATTCATAAATAGAGTATATCTCTTGCTTAGATAAAGAAAAGTATGCTTTAATACAACGTTATCGCCAAAAGCATCAGAACCGAATACTTTTGGAGGATTCTAAAACAGAGCAACCATTGATGGGATACCAGATCAATAAAGACAGAGACGCAGCGCTGTGTCCTAACTGTAATTGTTTTAAGCGTCTTGTGCTGTTTCAAAATCGCATGTCATGCCGACTCGCCCAAGCTTCCGCTTTAGCAGTAAAGACTATTGCCGTCACAACTACGCTTCTGGGTAGTCGAAACCGAGACCCTTATACTCAAACTGCACATATTGTCTGCACGAGTGGTGCCTGTTCAGCGAATACTTCTAAAAATAGTCTAGTTACGTCTAGCAACCCCCGCGAGAACAGCGTGCGGATCCCTACATGAGCTTATAGCTAAACAAGCTTTAAGTTCGCGCACGTCTGTTAGCTCAGTACCGTTAGCTCTCAGCAACGCAGCCTGAACGAGCAAGTTCACGTTCCAGTCTTGCGAAGCGCTCACTTTCGCGCACTCCTTAAGGCGTGATAATTGCATAATACACCAACAGATGCGCTCGTAATGAGTGCTGTTCTTCCAGCCAGAGCACTCGGTGCGCATCACTCCGAGAGGGCAGCTTGCGGAGACCGCGTAGCAGGAGGAGGGCGTTCGATGTGCAAACGGCTTCTAGTCGTCTTAGAGCCCGCCGCGCGCAGCGTGCTTTGAACTGAGCCACCGATGGAAGGTTCCCAACTCGTCGACATCGTTGCCGGGAAAGCACTTTCAGGCGGGAGAGCTTTGCGATTAGCACTCAACGCGCGAAGGTTGGTCGCGCTGGCCGCCTCGTGTAACTGGCGTGCAGGCTTACGGCGGAAGCGTTGCGCACAAATGACGTGATCCCGCTAATGAGCACCGACCGGTGTTTACGAGTAGGAGAGGGATGTCACCCAAAATGTGGGGCACTATCACCGGTGGACCGATGTCCCAATGGCGGGGACGTAAACATACTAACCGTCGAAGCATTTTGGAAATATTACTTGTATAGCCAAACAAATATCTATCTGTAGTCTCGCACAACAACAGTTCAGACTCAAACGAGTCGTTATACCCAAAATTAATAACGCACGCGTGCGTTAATTTGAGCAACAGTGTCCTGATGTTACAGGTGCACGCGTACTTTCTGTTTCTCAGCTAGTTCCTGCAGACACGTTATATGTGTAAACAGTACTTGTACCGAGCGGTCGTCTTAAATATGGCCCACGTCTTAAACCTTGGGCAGTCCTTGTTACAGTCGCACCTACTATATACACTGAACTCTCACTTGAGTGAACTTCAAGGGACCGAAGGAAATAGTTCACTTAACTGAAAGTTCACTAAACTGAATATTCACTAGACCAACATAAGACATGGCATACAGAGTCAAAAGTTTGAAGTGCAATTCATGGAGCAAAACACATGACATCCATAGTGTTAGAAATGTGGGAAATGGAATTTGTACTTATCAACAAGTACAAGGTTCATAACAGTTATAATGCTGCCTTTCTTACTTAGAAAAAAAAATCTGTAATCTTCTTCGGCACTTGTACTTTTAAAGCACAGGAAGTAACAAAACTGTCCAAAGAGTCAATGTTTTTGTACACTTCTTCTGGCACAGCTTGTTGTTGAGACACAAAGTCTCTCAACTTTCCAGTGTACCTTACAACCTCAGCTAGAGTTATAGGGCTTGAAACTGGCTCGGTAGTTGCCTCTTCTTCGTCTCTTCTTTGTCTTCTTCGCCTCTTTTTCGAAAGAGACGACGACCATGCCACGACTAGCCGGTCGGAAAAAAACTCACACCACGTGGTTTGTGGTGTGACATATGGCCGCTTTGTTCTGGCGGCGTCGTAAGCCAGCGATGTTACTAAGTTAATGGCCTCCGAGATTAAATGCTTGCTCGTTTTGTGTGGGCAATCTCGGAGGCCCTGCCTCGTTGCCGTTCGTTTTCCACGCCGCCATTTTGCCCCAGGGGCGCTGTAGTGCCAGCGACGTTACATTGCCGCTGGAGTGGCAATTTGATGAAGGCAGGCATCGGTTCTGATCGTAAAAATAAGCCTTGGTCCTCTGAGCGAGTTCGTTAAACTGAAATATTGACTGTTCCAAAATTCGTTTAAGTGAAACATTTTTGCATAGAATCTATAAGAAAACTGCCGGGGATTTTTAAAAAGTTCGTTATTCTGAAATATTCGATAAACCGACGTTCGTACAACTGAGAGTTTACTGTACCACCATTTGGAAAAGAAACAAAGCGATCGGCCAAGATGTCCAGCACAAGGCCCCACTATTGTTGTTAAACTCGATATCCGCCCCGGTCCTAAATAATCAGCGATAGGCTGCCGCTGAACATAGATGCAAACGCATTCGTCAGATTTCGACAGGCATGCGTGCTTTGTGGGGAGCGCGGCAATCCAAACGCGCAAGCATGCAGTGACGTCATTTTAAATATGGGGTGCCCTAGCTAACGTTAGTTAAGCAATTGAAACAAAAAACTAAATTAGAAACGTCGTGCAAGATACGACTTTCAAACATTTCACCAAAAGCGACTATACAATGTTTTCCCCACTCCCACACGTCAGTAGTCTTAAGTTTCTCTGCAGAATTTTTTTTTTCTTATTCTATAAACAGCTTCGCTAACGTAAGCTGGGACGGACGGTATATACCGATTCGAGGGATTTCTTCAGCGCCCCGGAAGAAAGAACCGCGTGAAAGACACCGTGCTGGATTTTTTTTCCTTTTACTTTCTGAGAAAGCTCCACAACTATTCAACTACAAACTACAATGTATACCTTGAACGATTATTTGAAGCTTTGCATGAAACGTAAATAATTAGCTAACTAATCGCACTTCGGAAAATAGTCTGAGCTGTCCAAGATGACTACGAGCGATATCCCGTTGCTCCCATTTCTATAATTTGTATCACTCTGTTTTTAACGCTTGGTCCTAGTCACGTGAAACACAACGGTATGTCCAGAGCGTAATTATTCGATGTAAGTGTCGCACAGAATGTTTTCCGCCACGCTCCGTGGAAACAGTAATAATTTACTGTCAGTAAGCGGCAGAGTGAACGTTCTAAGAGGAAATAACAATAAAAAAAACCTTACCCGCGGTGTAAAGCAGTTGTGAGAGCCGACGGGGGATGAGCTGCCAGGCCTATACTTCCCCCTGTCACACTTTCACCTGAAGCAATATTGGGCGACGGTAACCTATGCTATTGTATTCAGACTTAAGCGAAATTCGGTGTAATGATTTCTTTGATAACTGCTGTTGCCAAGCCACTGTTTCTACTTGCCTCCGCTGTCACCGGAGTGTTGTCACCAGTAAAGAAAAAAACTCCAGCAAACGCCTCGTGATGCAGTAGTCGCCTGCGCAGATTTTTTTTCATTGATGAGCCTGCAACGCCAAG
This sequence comes from Dermacentor variabilis, assembly GCF_050947875.1. NCBI lineage: Eukaryota > Metazoa > Arthropoda > Arachnida > Ixodida > Ixodidae > Dermacentor > Dermacentor variabilis. The sequence continues at coordinate 110,053,642 of NC_134572.1, forward strand.
CGAGTGTCGTATATCTTAGGTGAGTCTCCAGATACTTATTAATTACTTTTTCTTGGTTTATTCCCGCCTGTGGAACATAATAGTAAGAACCTGTGATTTCTTCCATTTGTGCTTGTTTGCTTCCTTTGTTCTGGGAGAGCTGAAGTTTAACATCATGCAAATGTTAGCGTCTCCTGCCTCCATTTACGCACACAGACCAAAAGAAAAAATAAATGTTTACGTGGTATTTCGATGGTCCAGAGGTTCTGCAATGTAATCAGCGACCATTCCCTGCAGCCAGGTTCACTATGTTCAGCGACATCAACGCGAATTCCCGTGCACATGAAATGGAAGTCAGCTTGCTCGCAACCTTAATTCGGTATCTGATGACAGTTCGCGCATTTTAGGGACGACGAAATAATGTAGATTTCATATATGGGAAGTGAGTTTTGCGTGTAAAAATCATGCATTGGATGCTGGCAAGCAGTTAGCGATATCCGCCGCGGATAGCCCAGTGGCTACGAAGTCGCACTGCTGGTCACGGGTTCGGTTACTGGTCACGGCAGCCGCATTTCGATGGTTGCGAAGTGCAATAAGGCTCGTGGTGCTGAGATTTCAGTGCACATTTAAGAACCTCAGGTGGCCAGAATAAAGCCGCGGTCCCCTACCAAGGTGCGTCTCGTAATCAAATCGTGGTTCTGGCGCGAAAAAAAAACACCCCAGATATTAATGATTTATTTTTAGGTTGTATTAACAAACCGCAGTACGCTCTCTCCTTTTTAGCTCAACAATGCGCGGTAGGGTATAAAATAATAAATATGCAAACTCTCAAGTTTTTCGTTCCGAAACCACGATCCGATTCGTAGGCGTGAGGGAACTCCGGAATGGTTTTGATGAAATTGGCTGATTTAACTTGGACCAAACTTGGACCTAAGGATAAGGGCGTTTTTTTGTTGTTGTTTTAATTTCGCCCCCGTAGAAATGCTGCCGCCGCGGCCAGGATCGAACCTGCGACCTCGAGTTCAGCAGCATGTTGTCATAGCCACTGGGGTACCACGGCGAGTGACCTAGTATGAGGTACAAAACAGTATGCACTGTCTGCAGCTTCGCAGTGCAATTTCTGAAACCAGTTTGTTGACCCCAAAACAACATGGGCAGACTCAATGCATACGTTGGAATATATGTGTGAGGCAAGGCTTTATTTATTTATTTATTCATATACCCTAAGGGCCCATTCGGGCATTACATAGGGGGGGGGGGGAGCCAGTTACAATTGGAAACGTGTAGAAAAAGAACATTGGTTCGGAAGTAAGTTAATTAAATGTTACGAAACCGAAATCGATCCTTACAATTTTCATAATTTCTTTTTATCTCACATAACGTGAAATCTCGTGCTATCTGTATGTTTATGCACCGCACAAGCATAACGTGGCAACTTTAATGCCCCGTTATGCTGTGTTTACGTGCCACTTCGTTCGCAAGATGTGACGGAGCGCAAACGGTTCATGCGGATGCACAGAGCGAAACGTGGACGCACCGATGTCGTGAGGACGAAGATGACGTATGATGCTTGTAGAGCGAAGAATGGTGAGGAGAGGAGCACGCAGCGAGAGATAGGCCTTATTTCTCAACGACGCTTACTCCGAGTAGTGGCTGTCGGAGTCCAAACGAGTGCTCTGCCTTGGTGGTGAAGGCACTAATCTGGACCTGTTGTTGTGTCTGATAAGGACGACCGACAGTGGCCAAAGTATAGGGCGCAGGTCTCCCGCTGGAGCGGTTCAGCTCTCCCCTCTGTTGGGAAAGGGATGCACGACATTTATGCGCCCTCCTCAGCAAAAGTACATACATGGACCGCGGGAGTGCGCGCCAAACTGCGTCACCTGCTAGCGCGTACCTGATTGTGCAGAGTGGGACCAGAGCTGAGGCCCGCATGGGCGTCCCATCTTATTTGCTGATGTAGAACGTTGTTTTCCCTTACGAACTACGGTGCTCGTCGACTAGGCATCGACTGCTCACGCATCGCATTTCGTTATTGGCATGGCTTTCCCACCTTTGGTGACTGGCGCTGCCTTGGGTCTTGCTGCTTTTCTTTTGAGGTCATTCCTTACTGTGTGCTTAATCTGATGCGTCTTTATCACGTGATGTGGTGCTGATGACCATACTAGATGTCTACAGTGGCCCTGCGTAATTTATTCGTGGTTCTTGTAACTGCATAGTTTTCTGCTTAAAGTAGGCGCCTGCGCCGCAATAAGTTTTCCTCAGTCGTGAAAGCGACGTTTCCTTGTTTCCCTCTGCTTGTGTGCTCGTTCCCTTTCGCACATCGTGCATAAACATACACGAGGATTGACGAAATATAATCGAAATTTTTACACATTTTTTATTGGCAACAAGAAATAAACCAAGAAACGGTATTCGTTTACATCTTCTCTTGATTTTAAAAGGTATTGTCTTCCAGCTCATCAGTGGCTTTTTGATCGCGTGATAAGAAAATAACATGGGTCGTGTCAGCAGCCAGTTGCGCGCAAGCTCCTCCCCTACATCGTCGTCGTCGAATCGATGACCTCACCAGAGCTTTTCCTTGAGTGACTCGACGAGATGAAAGTAGTAAGGCGATGCGTCGGGGCTCTAGGAATGAAGTTTCAGTAGGGTCCAAGCCGTTTCTTTTAATTTTGAACATGTGAACGGTGCACTGTGACGCCTGGCGCTGTCCAGGAAAAGAACCACGTTACGTATGGGTTGGTCAGGGCTCTTGCATCGAAAATCAAGTTTGACTTCACTCGGAAGCCCACGGTAGTATAGAGCATTGATGAGCGATTACCGTGCAAGAAACGAATGTGACGAAATCCGCGCTGCACTGTAAACCGATTTGCACTCTTAAAGGTTTTGAAGGGTGCAAATTGATCCATAATTCACATTCTTACACCCATATAGGGTGTAAGGTTGCTGTAGAAGCTCTTGATCCGCCCTTGTACATTGCAGGACACTAAACGTCTCAGAGAATTAAAAAAAGGCACTAGAGTACGCGTCACACATAGTAAAATATAGTTAACCACGCCACAAAAGCTTGGCTTCACATAAATCGCAACATGCGTGTTTGTATCTGCATATCGTTCATAGAAAGAACTCCCAACCTAGACGTATTTTCGCTTGTGTTCAGAGATGATGGCTTAAACGATATGAAGGAAGCATGAACGGACTTTTTTCCGTGAAATCTTCATTTGTAGTTGCCTACAACGCTAATTAGATATGCAGAAAGAATGTTAAGGCTAACCAGAGCAAGACCAGAGGCTTTACAATATAGCGTATATTGTCAGTGCCTACATATAATTGGTTCCCATCGCACTCCACGCGACTTCGCGCTAGTGCGTATTCCATTGTTGTTGAGCACAGTTACTTTTGAACAAAGTAGGCGAGAAAAACAAATTCGGCTGAGAGACTTTGAGACTGCTTACGTGTGGGAATGCGAAAGCAGTACTGTGCCTTTGGTGAACTTTTTTTTTTCGCGCGTTCCCTGTCCGCGCAAGCTCTCGCCTGCGTTCCAGCCGTGCCTCAGCAAGACCAAACTGAAACGCGCCAAGCGTCCGAAAGCGCTCGCTTGCCCACGAGAAGTTCATAACTCGAGGGACCGCTCAACGTCATTCAGTCTGACAACGCTGATTTTAATGAGAAAGCATTATATGGCTCATGAAGCGGAAACTCCGGTGGTGTCGAGAGATGGTACAAAAAATCACTGCCAAAGCATTCCGTGCAGATGGATAACCAGCGAACCTAAGACGTGCGGCCCCGGTGTTTATCCCTGGGTTAATAGCGACGGTTCATTAAAGGATGGCTTGGTAGGCTGCCGGATCCTCGATACGCAGTTGCTGCTTGCGCTCGGCTGCACGAGCCTGTTCTTGTGGCCGGGCTACAGCATCGACACGGCGTAGACGAGGTCGTTCCTGGTTCTGCTCGCGGCATTGCTGCTTGAAAGCTCTGGTCATCAGCAACACGTATAACGCGTGGCCTACCCATTTCAAAGCCTGAGGGAAACTGCTGCGCGCGCGGTCGTCTGCGAGCAACGACGCCACTACGGGCGCAGCCAATCGCGCGCCTCTCGTTCTATTATTATTTTTTTTTTGCGCCTGCGCCTGGGGTTGCGCCGGAAGAATTTTCGGAGTACACGCGACAGACGGACGTATCGGCTATAGCCATATACAGCTTCGCTGGGGATGCCACGTGGTCATAGAGACAAAACGAGCACAGGGCGTTGCTTATATTGGGGGAAGCATAGAGATTCCTACAGAAATTACTAGAGGGAACTCTGGCGCTAGTGTCTACGGGAGCTGCAATGGAAGCGGTTGTCCCAGCATGGGAAGTACATGGATTTGCCTAAACTTCGTCCTTTTGGCTTCAAACGGCTTTGTGACTTTGTAATCTAGTCATATTCAACAGTGTATTGCATAACAAATAATTAAATAAACACCACTAAAATTGCCCGACGGCAGGATTCGAACACACGGACTCTAGCACAGAAGCCTGATATTGAAACCATTAAGCCACGGACGCATCTATCGACAAGTGAATGAAACGCCCTTATGTATTTATCACGGGCATGCCAGTGCCTTGAGACGCTTTGCGCGTTTCGATTTGGCCACCTGGACAAGCTCAATCGCTGCAATTATTAGCAATTGTACGCGTTCCCGGCGTCTTCTGCACTTCGAAGAATATAGATTGCGCTGAAATATACGACAATAAGATTTATATAGCGTAATATACAAAGCCGAAAGAACGTTTGAATCCACAAGCACGAAGACCAGACAAATCCAGGTACTTCCCATCATTCCCATGGTAGGACAACGACTGCAGCGCCAGAGTTCCCTCTAGTAATTTTTGTAGGAAACTCTATGGGTGGAATTGCACACGAAACCATGTGCGCTTCCACAAGTGAGAGAGGAATGGTTTCTTTAAGCACCACCATGTGGCACTCACCTTCGGGCATCCACTGTTGGTTTGGTTTGGATTTTGTGGCGAAAAGACGTGCTTTTCGGGGCTCCAGGGCGGCGATGAAATCATAAGTGCTTGAGCGTGCTTTGAGCTTGCTTATGTTTTTGATTTGCTGATTTTTTGCCTTTAAATAGTAATCGGGTGGTTTTTCTTTTTCTTTCTTTTTTTGTCTCTCATATTTCGGGTGCGCTGGTGTGTTTCGTGCACATTTGGTTTTGCAGGATTGTTAGAGCGTCCTCTCGCGCCACGTACTTCAACACGTGCAGCCGGTTGGGCGTTGAGTGTTTGTAGTCTTTAAATGGTAGCTTGAAGGTGGCAAGATTATTAGCTATTAGGTGGTTTTCCTGTGCGTGTTTTTGGTAGGAAAGTGAGAGCGCGGCCGCGTGGTTGAGCGCGTGCGAGAGCGTATCATACCTTCGGTCTCCGCGGCATTGATTTCTTTTGAAACAGTGCTGAGAGTTGCTTTGCGACATTTTGAGGATTTGTATTCTGTGCGTATCGGTTCTTGCTAAAAGGCGCGTGCTTCGCATTGATATAGTGGTATAGTATTGTAGTGTTTGCATCAGTAGTAGCATTATTATAGTATTATAGTATTTGCAAAAAGCCGTGCAATACATGGCGAGAAAGCCAGGAAAGCAGGCAGTGCGCGGGGGGTCCCTCGAGGCAGATGAGGATACGGATGAGAAGGGAGAAGGCATCGAACCAACCGGCACACAATGTGATGTCAATACTAGGCTGCAAAAAATGGAGGCTTTCCAGTAAAAGCTTGTCAAACACGTGCAAGAGCTCAAAAATTAGCTAAACAGGGAGCGGGAAGCATGGAAGGTAGTTGAAAAGAGACTTGAAGCAGCCGAGAAAAGGCTGAACAGGGCCGCCATTGTGAACGAGAATGTGCGTGACTATGGAACGCAGACCTCCGACGCGACAGGCGAGGGAGTGTCACCAGGGTACGTGGAATTCGTGCAGCGTGATAAAGGGACAGGAAGGCAACAATTTAGGTTTGAGATTCAGTGTTAGAAAATCAGGTGTTATGGTATTCAATGAAAACAGTGAACAGACAGTGGATATACAGGGCCAGGACATACATCGGGTAACAGAATATAAATACCTTGGTATATGGATAACCGAGGGCAATAGATATATGGAAACACAGGAAAAAACAATAACAGTGAAGAGGAAGAGAAATGCAGCCATAATGAAGCACAGAGCGCTATGGGGATACAATAGGTACGAGGTCCTCCGAAGTATGTCGAAAGGTGTAATGGTTCCAGGACTCCTTTTTGGAAATGCGGTTGTTTGCTTTAAATCAGGGGTACAATCAGGGCTCGATGGGAACCAATGGTCAGTGGGTCGTCTGGCATTGGGCGCTCACAGGAAGACTACAAATGAAGCTGTGCAGGGTGATATGGGCTCCACTAGTTTTGAAGTGAGGGAAGCTCGCAGTAAAGTTGAATATGAAGAAAGTCTGAGGAATTTGGAAGAAAGTAAATGGGCTGGGAGAGTGTTCAGGTATCTGTACAGGAAAAACATTGATTCAGAGTGGAGGAAAAGAACTAGGAAGCTTACCACTGTTGCGTACTCCAGGGTAGCGTATCGTACTGAGGCCGAGTTATAGCGGCGCCTGCCTAACGAAGCTCAGCCGACGTTACTTATTGGGTAGCGTGGCAATTTCCGCGGGCTACAGGCATCCGGTAGACCATGGCGACCAAGCAAGGGCGAGACAATTTCTAATGCGAAACTTGCACGGTTTATTCAAAAGTTGGTGAAAGAAAATGAGAAGAGCATTAAGTGATCAAAAGTACATTTCGGAGCCCCTTAAATAGGCTCTCTACAATCGTGGGAAGGATCTTGCTTCCGTCGATGTCATGTGACCGGCACCAAAAGCCTGCTGCAAGGAGGAGGGCTCTTGCTTCCGCCGACGTCACGTGACCGGCACCGAAAGCCAGCTGCAAGGAGGAGGCCGTCCCACCTCCTAGAATTGTAGACGCTTGTCCGTTTCCTTTGCACGTTGCTGGTTCATGTAAGTTCTCCTTTTGGCCGTTCGAGGAACGGGTCCTTCTAAAGTCGCCCACACACACACACACAAAAGAGGCCTGCACACTGCGGGGCTTCCGCCAGACCGGCAGACACTCGAAATGGTCGTGGCGAATTAGGAAGTCACGCTTCATTTCGACGAGGCCTGGTGGAAGAAGGTCGGGTGAGGGACAGTTCTTTCTGCACGAGGTGCGGGACGCGAACCATAGCAGGCGAAGTCACGCCTCATTTCGACTAGGCAGGGTGACAGACGGTCGGGTGAAATTCCTTTCTGCACGCAATGCCCAACCCTAACACCAGCAAGTATGTGGCCTGTGTGGTGGGCAACACAGCAGCAAATACGGTCATGCGGAAAGTCAGAGAGGCTGAAATAATCTCATGGGCGGCGGCAATGGAAAGGAAACCTGCCATGAGTAACTACTTAAAAGGAAAAAAACGAAATCAGGAAAGAAACAATTTATGATAACTCAAAGGGGAGCTCATTGCCTTTCGAAGCGAGATCGGGATGCCTTAGAACACGCACCTATAAAGCGAGATATAAGAAGGAACAAGAAGCATGTGCTTGCTGCGGTAAAGCTAGGGAAACAATGGAGCATGTTTTATTAGAATGTGAAGACGTCTACCCAGCGGTCGATTTAGGCACCACTGGCCTCCTTGAAGCCCTTGGGTTCAACGCGAGCAGTGGAAAAGTAAACATGTCAGCAATAGGCATTAGTACGAGGCGATTGGAGGATTGGTGGACGAAAAGTAGGGAAACGACAAGAAACGGAGACGTACAAAAGCACAGTTAGCAATAGGGGATCACAAAATTTGAGTGCGGGAGTTCATAGTGTTTTTTTCTATTGTTTAACTTAGGTAGGGCATTAGGCAGTATAATAGCAAGAGCTTGGTGGCGCAACCCACCGCCCCGTCCCAAAGGGGACGATCATAATATCCATCCATCCATCCACTCACCTCCTCGAAGCGGAATCAAACAATAATGAAGCGTAGAATACTTCGGGGCCACAGTAAATATGAGGTGGTGCGTGGAATTTGAAAAGGAGTAATAATGCCAGCGCTACCATTCGCAAATGTCATTCTGTAAGTAAAGTCGGAAACTTGTCGGGGTTGAACGTTACCCGAAGATCGGTAAGCTGGTTGGCTTTGGGAGCCCACGGCAGAGCCATAAATGAGGCGATGCAAGGTGGCATGGGTTGGGCCTCGTTTGAAGTCAGAGAAACGCCGAGCAAGATTAGCTTTGAAGAAAGACTCGGGAATATGGAACAAAATAAATGGGCGGTTAAAGCGCACAAGCATCTGTACCTGAATAGCATGGACACAGAATGGAAGTTGACAGCCAAGGAAGTCAAGGAAGTAGGCAACCAAGTACAGGGTAATTGAAAGTATAAATAGACAACCAGGAGTCACCACGAAAAAATTGAGAAAAACAGAGACAGTGAAATGCATAGAAAGAATGGAAACAAAATAGAACATGGAGATATACAAGGATGAGAAGAAAGAAATTAGAAGGGAAAATCTGTACGATAACACGAAGGGAAAAAAAGAGACGACGTGTGTGTCATCAGCCAGTTGCTATTGGAGGCTCGAGCCAGCTGCCTCAGGACAAAAACATACCGGAGCAAATATTCGCAACTGGACGAGACATGCGTATGGTGCCGCAAAAGATGCGAAGTCCACTCAGCACATCCTGATGGAATGCGAAAGTATTCACCCAATGAGACCGTTAGGTCACGTACACCTTCCAGAAGTGCTTGGATTTAAAGTGGATGGAAGAATCAACTGGTCAGCAGTTAAAAGAAGCACGAGCCATTCATGTTATTGGTCGAAAAAAAAGCAGGGAAGGGATTGATGCGACCGTATCCGTTACAGGCATAGGTAGCGGTACAAGGTAGAGAAGTCTTGAAAAAGAGAAAAAAATATTAAATAGACGTATACAAACATGGAAGATTAAAAAATAAGTAGAGTAAACCTGAGTAACTCAAGCAGGCCAGGTGACTAATTCTCACCGCTTTGTTTCGAAGAGGATGTCAATAAATCCCCATCATTATTATCGTCCCCGGCAGTAGCGGGAGCCGGCCGTGCGGGGAAAGAAAAAGAAAGAACCAGAAAGCTCGCCTTCGCGCATAGCGTTCGTCGCAAGCGTTTCCCGATAAAGATTACGCTTATAGAAGCTGCAGTTCCCGGCAAGCGGCAACTGTGCGGCTACTCTATATATAGCGCCGCACGTAGCGGTGCTGCCAGTCGGTGCAGTGATTCCGATGAGTTCTATCGTGCGCTCTGATGGACGAATCATCGACTCCCAGTACGCGAACGAGGCCAATGTGTCATCGGAAAGACCTCGCAATGCTTTCGAATTCATACCTAAGTGGCCTAGAATTTTTTTTTTGATACACTCATGACTTGGCACCATCTCCTCCGCATTGGCTGCGCCTTCTCGTGCCCTACGATGCGCCCACTAGGCCAGACCTTTAGTCAGCCAGACGGCTGCAACTTGACGTGTGCAATGAGGTACGCAAGTGGCACAATTTTAGTGAACCAGAACTGTGAAGCCGCCGTGGCGTCGCAGAAGCTTGCTTGTTTCGCATCTCGGAGGCCCGGGATTATTTCCTACCCAAACGGAAACTTACCAAATTTACTTTGTTTACAGGAATCTCCTTGAGAAATTTCACCTCAATTCGAGCAGTCTTGTGCCTGTTTTTACTGTTTGCGTCATCGGCCATTTTTGGTACCATCATTTGGTCAGGTCACCGACTACGACAGATTTTCGAGTGAGGTGCATATAATTATTTTGCATTAAAAAATGATATTATTGGCAGCCTTACTCGAAGGGGCCTGTCATCTTGCGTAACATATACAAATGGGGAGCCTACGTGAAAGCGCTGATTTAGGTCGCTAACAAAAGCGCAAGTTTGACAGTTATTTCTCACCAAATTTGGTTAGTCGCCATTTCGGACCTCAATCTCGCTAGTAGTTGAGGCGCATTCTTGTCTTTATTGTTGCCCTCTCACGTGTAATCATGTTTGCACGCGATTTAATATCTTTCTTCAAATTACCTTAATAGCAAGGTGCCCAGGAAATATGCATAGAGTTTCAATATCCATGTTTATTTTGAACGTGATAGAGGTAAAGGCCCCGTGTCGCAGAAAAGCCTGTGTCGGCGTCCGGCGTCGGTGTTGGCCGTCTTGTGAACAAAAAATCATTACGAACCGCGCATATGTAAACATGCAGGCCCTCCATGTAGCGCAGAGACGTTACTGCACTAATTTAATTTCTCAAATTAAAATGCGTCACAAAAATCCCAAAGTACGACACGCAAATGGCCCACAGACATGACAGCGTCGGATTGCAATTTGAATATACGAGAGAACATGATTCTTTTACGCTGAAATTCAAACACACACCCCTTTTCCTGCGTTTCTACCGTTCAAAGAGCGGCGCACCCGGTTCCTTGCTTCACCATTCAGATGGCGCTCGCCTCCGCGCATCCGCAGCCCACGCAAAAGACAGCGTTACTGCCAAAAACTCGCCTACATGCATATTGTGCTCCACCAACGTTTCCTGGTACACCAACTACACACTACAACTCATTTGCCGGGTGGCTAATCGGCACCACGGCATGGGCGAGGGCGATCTGCTTCGACTTGTGCAGGCATACATAACCAGCAGAACCATGTACTCGACACCATATGTCAAACTCGCAGCCACGGACTTAGCCAAATTAAACACAATGATTAGACGAAGCACAAAGGCAGTCTTGGGCCTTCCGGACCACGCGGCCACCGCAAGGCTAGAGGCCTTAGGCATGCATAACACGATCGAGGAGCTCTTAGGCGCTCACCACACAGCCCAAGTCGGTCGTCTCTCGCTAACGCCGGCTGGCCGCACAGTCCTCCGGAAGCTTAGTCTCGAGGATATCCCCGAGGTTAGAGTACATGATGATTCCGCGAAAGGTCAGGGGGCATATTTATGCCCCCCCTCTACCCCGCAACATGGACCCCGAGTTCCATCAGGGCCGTCGGCAGGCCCGTAGTGAAGCCATTTGGGGACGCTACGGCTCGCAAGATGGAGTGGTCCACACAGACGCAGCCAGACATCCTCGCGGCGACGTCATGACCGCGGTGGTAGCGGATCACAACGGACATACAACAATCACGGCTGGCCGAGTGGTGGAAGCGGAGGAAACAGCGATTGCCATGGCCATGCATGCGGAAGCGAATACCGTCATCAGCGACACCAAGCAGGCCATTGGCAATTTCGTCCGTGGTAGAATTTCAAAACAGGCGTACCATGTACTCACACGACGCCCCCTAGGCGGCTTGAAAACACTCGTGTGGACCCCCGCTCACGCGGCTGTGCCCAGCAACGCGTCGGCTCACAGTTTGGCTGGAGATCTCGCGCGCCGAGCCTCGTCCGCGGATGCGGATGGCGTGAATGAGGAGGAGAGACACGAGGAACCCTGGGAGACTTATTATGAAATAGCCCGTCGGTATCGCTTGAGGCGTCGCGCGCTCCCACCACCGGCCAAGCAACTCGACAAAACGCAAGCGGTCGCGTTTCGGCGACTTCAGACAAACACATACCCACACCCAAAACACATTAACAAAATCACAGGGGGCAAGGAAAACGACCAATGTAAGCTCTGTTCAGAAACGGGAACACTCCCACACATAATGTGGGAATGCACCTCGCTCCCGTTTTCTCATCCCCCCGTCAGCAGCGAGACTGACTGGACAGCCTGGCTCAGTTCCGGGGACGTCGACCGACAGCTTGAACTGGTGGACTGGGCGGAGAAGGCCAAGCACGCCCAGGACCTTACTTGCTCCCAAACCCTCAGCCACGTCTCCCTTTACCCTTCCCCCTTTCAATAAAGTTTATCACCACCACCAGAAGCACTCAGTGATTTTTGAATGCTATCGCATTTCACTTATAAAGGTGAGGCTTAAGCGTCCTCAAAATTTTTGTTTTTATTTTGGCGCATCAGTATATTTTAGCTCACATGAAGGATGTGAAGTGCATTATTCACTGTAGTTTTCCTCCACCTGCAGGTAGGACAAATGACGTTTTCCGTTGTTTGCATTACTAAGGAGTGTGCTTACTAAGCTGTTGAACTATAACGTAAACGTGTCGTGTACTGTGCTCCCATATGGTAGGCTGAGGCCCACCGGGCCTCAGATACTTGGGGCTCACGTCGAATAAGTTTTCGAAAAGCATCACTGCCCAAATTAGCTGCCACAATCCTAAGCTAAGATTCACATGAAAGCTCCCTATTTACACCGATTGCGAGGTTTAGTGTTGCGAATAAACTAAAAAAAGTTGGATCTTCCTGAGCGAGTTAGGGTTGAGGTAGGATCACTGCGCACCGCAGTTTATCGCGTCACTCCTCGTGTCAGGGGAGTAGAGAAAGCACTGGGCTCGTAATTTTTCAATGACAGTGTCTTTCTTAGCGAATTACAGCCACTTTTCCGTAGCGGGAATATTTCTAGCCTCTTTTCGAAAATATTACAGTAAAAAAGTCCAATCCTCCCCTCCCCCCCTCCCCCGAGGAGTGACGCGATAAAATGCGGTCGGTGGGCAGTGAATCCACCACTATGTCACACCCCGCTCACTCACGCCAATCTCGAACAAAACTCTTTTCCCGTATCACCCGTCAACGAACGCTTACGCTAACCGATATCGGTGCTGCGTAAAAGCAACCACATCTAAAAGCGAATTTAAAAGGTACGCCTGTGCGCCATCATTCTCTTCTTCTTACACTCTCTTCTTCATTGTGGTTAAACCGCGCAAGCAAACAGTAACATTTGAGTTGAAAACCAGCGCCTTGTTTTGTTCTTTCTTCCCCGTCTTCACATTTCTTCGCGCTGTATAGCCTCCCTGAATTCACACCGACTAACTCAACTTTCAATGTTTCCACAGTTCTCTCTACTCCATATGCTCAATTCCCCGGCAAACATGTCAACCGAGTTAACGTTTTAAATTCACGTCCTAAGGAAAGCTGCAGACGGAAGAGCAATCGCGTACAGCGCAAGTTGCTCTTCACATCTATTGAGCGACAGACAGCTTACCAGAAGGCTGAGTAGATGCATGCCTAATTTGCACGTTCAATATCATTGCAATGTCTGAAAAGGGGCAGGCAAATACGGCACCCACCTTAGATCAAAACAAAATACAGGGGCAGACACCTGACTGTTGGACCCACCGATATATAGAGCTCCTCCGCGAGCTTGCAAATTAATTTTTCATATCGTTTACCTTCTTGTACTTTTCCTGTGACGAGCGAATGATTGTGCACGTGTCTTCAGAGGCCCGGGATTTGATATTTTCGCCGATCGACGACTAGACTGTGTCAATCGATTGCGTGTTCTATAGCAAAGACATTCCGCTGCTTCTTTCAGAAACAACTGACAGAGGACGGAAAGGGTTCGCGCGCCCATGGATTGGCGACAGGCAAAAGGAGATCGACAATGGCCAGACACCGACAGCGTGAGAGAAAGAGAGAGACTGACGGCGCCTGAAAGAGGTTAGCTTTGGAAGGATAAAGAGCAGAGGAGAGAACTGCACTTCAAATAAATAGTAACGGGTCGTATACATGGGCGGCTGAGGAAGACGTGCGTGAAAGTTAACTGCTAAGGCGATGGAATAAGCATCGCACGATGGAGGAAAAGCGTTAGCAGGAAGTGGAACGAGAATACGACGAGAAGCGGAAGATTGTAGGTCTTGCAACTGCCGGCGCCAAATGCCTCCCTCCTCTTCCCCCTCCCGCGTCATCCGCTTCTATCGACCAACGCAACACAAGAAGCGTCCGGACGCCCGCGTCTCGTGTGTAGACGTCGGTGTTGGGTGCTCTGCGTGCCTTCCAAGCTTCTGGTTTGTGTCGTTATGGGCTTACCGAAGCCAGCTGTATACGCCTACTACGCGGTTATAGGGGATTCGGTCTCAGTTTAGCAACAGTCATCATCGACCTCGTGTAAATTGTACTCGGACGCATTTCATGAAACCCTTAGCTTAGTGCGTAGAATACTGTAATATAACATCTCCCACGTGATACATTGGCATGTCAGTTATAGTGAATGGTAGTTTAGTGCCAGTCGTAATAAAATATTTACAAAGGCTAAAATTAAAATAAATGTACGAGATTTAACATCGCCGAACTGTACAGTGGGTTAGGCACGCAGCACTCGAGAGCTCCGGAATAATTTTGATGACTTGGGATTCTTTAACGTGCACCTCAGTCTAAGCACACGAGCGTTGTTGCATTTCGTACCCATCGAAATACAGTTGTCGGGAATTGCCTAACGCCATAGCCACTAAACTTTCATGGCGGGTCATTCACTTTTTCTGTACGTACCTTATTATGTGCCTCTCTGCTACGTAATACCTGAGTTTGGGAAGCAACAGTTCGCCGCTGCAAAAGTAAACAAACAAATGGATACACTACTTGTGCTACGAATCAATAAACATACCTCTTACAAAGCTTATTTACAAAACCTGCTTTGATACGTGCAGCTATGCAAGAAGATACCACCTAGGAAACCTGACTCATAGCTCCTGTACAACATGAATATACAAAACAAGTTTTCATGAAAACCACTCTGCTCTTCATTCATAAGTGATAATATCTTTATAATTATCTTAGCCAATAAACTAGAATGGCAGAGTTGTTATTGGCCCCCATTTTCCTTTAGAAATAAACACAGCCATACTTAGATGAAGTTCTCAACTTCTTTCTATGAAGGCACGTTCTCAGACAAACACGCAATATTTCTTATCACTGTGGCTTTCACAGCAGGATTATAATTTTTAAAAGTGCAACAGTAACTAAGCAATGTTCGTGCTTCATCAAACTCATAAATGTGTTCTATCTGCGTATCTATAGCAAACGATCAAAAGCGGCGACAATGACGAATGCTTAGTTTATTTTAGGCAGTCGATAACCTGTATTGCGTAAAATATCTAATATATTGGTCACCTACATGTAAGACAAAGAGTAATAACTGTATACTGACCCTGTTTCTCCAAACGACCCGCCGTGGTTGCTTAGTGGCTATGGTGTTGGGCTGCTATGCTCGAGATCGTGGGATCGAACCCCGGCCACGGAGGACGCATTTCGATGGGGGCGAAATGCAAAGACACCCGTGTGCTTAGATTTAGGTATACATTAAGGAGCCCCAGGTGGTGCACATTTCCGGAGTCCCCCACTACGGCATGCCTCATAATCAGATCATGGTTTTCGCACGTAAAACCCCAAAATTTTGTTTACCCGCAGTATATGTGGACATCAAACGGAAGTAAAACCGATTTTTGAAAGGCTAAAGTGCTCAAGTTATATTTCCAAGTTGTAGTACGGATGACCGCCCACCTAAACTTCTGCTTTAAGAAGTGAACTAGATTGTCATGCTTTATTAGATTTATACAAGGAAAGAGTGTTCTATAGCTTCTACTAGCTACAGCAAGATGAGAAAAAGGAGTCCAGCGAGTCCTTTCCTATTAGCGAAAGTATTGCTGCCACTTCGTTTAGCAAGATTAGTTAGCCATTCGAGACCACTTCAAATAGCCAAGCAGCTTAAACGCGTACTCGTTTTAAGGTTTTGTGTCTCTTGCTTTGTTCTTCCTTGTTTTTTTTTTTTTTACTTCTAGCTATCTTAGCATTATCCGGTCCCTCGAAAGGGACAATAAAAGCAACAACAAAACGGTGCGACGAATTTAGGCGCAGATATATGAGATATACGAAGGCTTACGTAAGATTGATTGTCACCTATACCATGCGTCTTCACCGCCACTGTAATCCGGAAAGCTTGAAGGCGTGACCACGAAGGCGAGTAAAGCGCATTAGTCGAGATAATGGGGAGGTTACTTTTTTCTTTCGTGGCAAGGGTTCAAGAAATCGTTCATTTAAATGTAGTTTAGCGCCGCGTGCGACGCTATCCTGTTTCGCGAATGGGGGTCGCAATAATTTTCCACATAAAGAAACTCACTAATTCAACTCGCCATTGAATAACGAGCAAGTGCGATAATGACTTGAAGAATGCTATCGGAATCCTGCGTAAACATGAAGAAAGGATGTTAGATTTCCTGGTATTTGTCTTTCTTCTGTTTGGTTTTATCGGTCCGCAAGACTGCTATACAGTGTGGCCAGCCTGAATAAAATTTATCGAACTCGAGTGCATGGGAAAGCCACTTAATGTCATTATCATTCATGTACTGCACGCCTCTTCCTTTCGCTTGTGCTTGTAATTCAACGTTTCGTGTCCTTTTTGTCTCTCTAAACAACAGTACGCGGGAAGCTAATAAATATAAATAAATGCTTATAAAGCTCATACCATCTCGCATGTGATGGGTTAATTCAAATGAGGGAACATGCTCTTTAACGCTGGTTTCGTTGGAAAAAAGGTATTTGCATAATGCATAAATTTAAGAAAAAGAACTGATAAAATACGGGCTGCTTCGCATAGCATACGCTACTTGCTTAATACAGGGAGGGCGGAAATTTTGGAGGTCCTGTGGGGGAGATTGCCCTTTATTTATTTATTTTTTTTTTTTGCAATGCATTATTAGCGACTTTGGGCGGCAGTTTCGCTGATCCCATTTCGCTAAACATTGCTTATGATCTTTCTTTTAATTCTTAAATGCGCGCGTTTCTATTCCCACACTTAAGCCGGATTGTGTCCCATACGCGTCCACTTGGAATTGACGTTGGGACTATTGCCAGTGCAGGAACGGTTGTCTTCGAACTCCGTTTCAATGTAGTATATTGATGTTCCACTTGGCTTTGTCTATAGCGGCGCACGAGGGAGACCTTGTAAAATATAACTACTAAAATTTCGACGCATTTCCACAAAGTACGAGGAGACATGGTACGCTATGCTCTCAGAATTACAGAAGGGGCATAGGTTTGAGGTCTGTCTTAGCACGCTAAGACAGACCTCTAACGGCAGCTGGAAGATGGATTTGTGTTTGAGTTTCCGCGTAACAGAATTATGTTTTCTGGTATATTCAAATTGAAATCCGACTCTATCATGTCTAGAAGATACGTGTGAGTGGCACTTTACGAATTTTCTTAATTACGAATTACTTTGAAAAATTCAATTAGCTCAGTAACGCCTATGCATTAAGCGGAAGGCCCGTGCGATTCGGGATGATTTTTTCTCATGCCGATAACGTCGCCCCGTCGCCGCATATTCTGCAACCCGGAGCACTTAGCGCTCTCGCGTTAACACGACATGTTATATCGTTGATCACGTAACACTGTTTACGTGTAACTGAGCGAGCCAGACTTTTCCAGCTAAGCTGCCCCCATTCGCACTCTCCAATGAGTCCTGAATATGAGAATAAACCTCTGGTTTGCTCAATGCTCCATTTATGCTTTCATTACACGGTGCTTCATAACCTGAAGTCTAATCACAGAAGCTTGCTAACGTTTTGAGTACAATGAAACGTGAATTTATTTTCAAATTAGCGACGAAAGCGGCTCTTTAAAGTTCGACAACTATTCGACATTCATTTCGATTCGCTTCTGCAACTATTTGATCCGTATGAAATTCGCTTCCAAAAATTATTATTCACGCTCCCCTCTAAATCAGTATAAACGTGTTATACTAACAAAAAAATGTATTAGCTACAAATTTGCTAAGTAAGGCATACATATGAGGCATATTGAAATTTCAGAAACGAAGCCAGTGTTCAACCTATGACCCCTTTGTAATTCTGACACTATAGCAGTAGTTTTGTACCATGTCTGCTTAGACTTTCGTGGAAATGCGTCGACATTCTAGCAGTTATATTATAGCAGTTATATATTCTAGCAGTTATAGCAGGTCTCTCACGTGCAGCGCTAGACAAAGCCAACTAAGCGGCGCGCCCCAGATAGCTCGCCTTAGTGCATAGCATTCGCCGCCAGCGTTTCCAGGTAAACATTACGGTTACACTACATGCAGTTGCCGGGAAGCGTGAGAAGCAGTCGGGGATCTTTGAATGCTATCGCGTTCCACTTAAAGGCGAAGCATAGTCGTCCTCCATATTTTTTTTTTTTGTATCCTATGGCCACCGTGATGAACTTCATCGCACAGTAGGAGAAGTGAAGTATTTAACAACTGCTAAAAAATATGCGGGTTTACGAGTAGTGACTGATTTGAAGGCTTAATAGAATGCGAGGATGTTGGATTAATCATTCGAAAGTTTCGAATATTCACACACCCATTACTGATTTGTATCGTCGATATTTATGCGCAGCGAACAGAAACGGATTCCTATTCTTGCGGCATTGTTATTAAAAATATTAGCCTTTCTTGTTTTAAGAAGGGTGCGGCTGAAAACGCGACGCATATTTAACCACAAGACATTTCAATTCTTGTACTTTTGATTTATTCATGCATACATAAACTATTGCGTTACTTATTGGGGAAACGCTTACCTAACCCATTTAGACTCATTGCAGATCCCGCAGGACAAGTTTGTTACGATAATTACGTTTAACACACATCACCACAACGCCTCCTATCTTTTACAAACTATCACGTTCTCTCAGTACTAAAACTGGTTAAATATAACCTTGGTATCTTTTCATGCGTTAACATTCTTAGGATACTGCAAGCACCATTTGGGATCTATCTATCTATCTATCTATCTATCTATCTATCTATCTATCTATCTATCTATCTATCTATCTATCTATCTATCTATCTATCTATCTATCTATCTATCTATCTATCTATCTATCTATCTATCTATCTATCTATCTATCTATCTATCTATCTATCTATCTATCTATCTATCTATCTATCTATCTATCTATCTATCTATCTATCTATCTATCTATCTATCTATCTATCTATCTATCTATCTATCTATCTATCTATCTATCTATCTATCTATCTATCTATCTATCTATGTTTGTATCTTCGTTTTCCCGCCTACGTGGGTCACTGGTTAGTGAGTGGTCGAATGGTTAGCGTGTCGGGCTGCTGTACTGAGAGAACACAGTTCGAAACCAACCATCAGACCAACTTGAGTCACTGAGTATGTGGCAATGCACAAATTTGTGCCGCTCTTCAACGAAGCTGTTTCACGCCTACATGGGGCATTGTAGACGCGGGACTACGTAAGCACCGCTGTTACGGGAAACTCTTTGAAGCCAACTTGGAGCGCTTGGTATGTGGCAATATGTATTTGCCGCTCTTCAATGGGTGTCTTTCATGCCAACGCTCTAGTGAACTGGACCATGAATGAAACTCGCTTGGGCATTCCATTCTTCATAACCTCGGTATGAAGAAATCCTGAGGGACTCGCCACGAAAATTGGCTACTCTTGTTGGACGGATCGCGTTGCAGTTTTGTGCCTCCTCCTACATATGCCTTATACGTCTTCCCACGGGTGACTTGACAGCTTTCTGTGCTTTCTAGCATTCGAGTATGGTGTATGGTTAACGCGTCCATGTAAGCAAAATGAGATCAGGTAGTATCACCTCCAACGGTGGTGTTTCGCAAGCAATTCATGTGGACAGGTGCTGTGAAATAGGTTTTTAAGATAACCACCATTCCTGCCGGGAAATTAAGCGTATCTGCCTGAAATGCCTGTGCCAAGGTTATTACGCACAAACCAACGATGATTCATAGCATGCCCGGCGTTATATGTATTGATTCTTAAAAGTCTAAAGGAAGAGAGAAATGAACGTTCTTCAAGTACATCTTCTATTAAAGAAAGAAGGTTATCAGAGGCTAATAAACAGTGGGCTATTAAACCGGTGTCGTCAGAGAGGCACTGAAATATTTTTTTTTCGCATGATAAGAAAACATTGCGGATATGTCACAGTGCTGGTGCGAACATGGGAGATAAATGTTATTTCGCAGCATCCAGCTGGTAAAATCACTTACTGTTGCCTGTAGCGTTCGAACCCACCACCGTTTTTTCCACCTTATGCAAAATTAACGATATTGCTACATGAAGAACGGCGGCCCATGGACGCCATTCATCGAGAATACACATGCAGGCTCTACCATACTTATTTAAGAAAAAGGGAAGCGGTGGTCTTTAAGAGTGGGGCTTTAGCTAGGGGCCAACCAATTTACTCATTCAAATACATTAAAGACGCTGAAATGCTCTCATGACACAAATATTTAATAAACTTTCTTGCATTTCAGAGAGAAACCTATATCTTTTGTAAGGGAAGAAGCCGAAATTATTTAGGGCATCACACTTTCTTCGGAAGTTGGCGATAATATCCCTAGGGTAAAAAAAAATAATGAAGCACAAATTTAACAAGTATGCAAGTTTGCCCCCATCACAGATATCGAACTTCTTTTCACTGCGACTGCTAGAGCGTCTAAAGGGGACAATTAATTGATACACGAGTATTTAGCTTAAGTGAAATTGTGACAGTGCTTACGAGGGTTTTACAAAAGACCTACTTAAAAAGTACTGGTATATGTTTGAGAGCGGTATACGACTCATCACTATTGACCGCTTTAGTTGTCTCAGCATGTGAAGTTTGCGTAATTGTGATATCGTTACTTAATTATTACTGAGTTGAAAATATTGCACCTGTGTATTTCTTTTTTTTTCTTCTATTTTACAGTTCCCAAAAAATTTTGTAAAAACAGTTGAATGCCCACATTAAAAACCGCTCATAGTTAAGATAACTACATCTTAAGCTTTTTATTTAAATTCAACATACTTCGTCAAATTGCGCGTTACGAAGGTAGCGAAAAAGAAGCTCTCGATTCCTGCCTATTTAGTTAGGACCTCGCAAGATAATGCTTTCTCCTAAATCCTCTCGCTGGTCCTGTCACACCACTGTTTTGAAAATAAAATTTATTCACCCGTAGGCACGCTTACAACTGTGGTATGAACAAAAAGTACAATATAAAGTACATCACATGTAATACATCATACTTGATGTAAGCAAAACAGATTAACAAATGAAATAATAAATGGTGTCCACTTGACACTGGCTTTGCCACACACAACATCAACAACAAAACTCATTACCGCATCCACACAAAAGCATTATTGTCAGCCTCGAATTTATGAAAGGTATCCGGGGCACATACAGATACAGTCTGAACTCAGGCAACAGAATTGAGCATTATTCTGGATGTAGAAAGACTATTCTCGAGCGCGATCACAAAATGCCAGCCTCGAGCAGTTGCCCTAAACGCACAGCGTAAGGAAGGAAAAGTAAAAGCGGACATGCGATTGGTATTGGCGTTGCCCCAGCTTCGAGGAACCGTGTAGAGGAAGGGTAACCTCACCCCATATTGTCCCAGGCGCCAACATCCGATCATTCATGCGTTGCACCTAGGCAACCGGGGCAGCACCATCAGAATACCTGTGCAAGACAAAGCGGCACTGCTGTTGGTTAACCAGGTCGGCTACAATAGCCGCCTTCACGAAGTTGACCCAGACTGGACTCGTTCTCGACCCACGTTTGCTTCTGGAGGAGGAATGCCGAGAGTAAACGTCGCACGTTTTATATGCTCATTAATAAACCGTCCTTTTCAAAGCTGTCTTCGGGAATATATTCCTTGAAAGGCATCGTACCGAATCCCAGCGTGTTCCTCAGCTTCAAAAATATGTGCTTCAGGGCTTCATGAAGTTCGATTCTCAACATTTGTCATGAGTGTTATTATGCGGTGTTGCTAGTTTGAGGGATATACTCCAGATACCTTTTTAATTTTTTTTATTTCTCAAGTGTGCTTTGCATAATTTATGGCGCATATTAAAACAACTGCCACAATATAACTTATCTAGCGATCATCGGACAATTGGTGCAAAAAAGGCATATAGATCCTTTGAACAAAGTTACAGAGACCCACAATCACATACTTCGAGGACAAACAAAAAACGAAACGCTCCAGCATCGTCACGTAATGAAGCAACAAAGAAAGTTTATTCTATCGCCGCACTCAATACATACAACTGCGAAGAAAAAGTAACCTTATCAGTGAGATGAGGATACGAGCATTGTATTAGATGAAACGAAAAACGAAATGCAAAGATAGATAACAAAATAGCATAAGCTTACTCTAAGCCATTCTCCTCTAAATAGCGACGTTTGCGCTTAGCAGTGGCACTTTTCTGCTGTTTTCTAAGGCCACGAAAGAAGTGACAATCCGGAGGCGATTTTCTTCCCCAAGGAATAGCAGAAGCAAACATTTCCTGTGTAAGGATAGTAAACAAAATGTACAGCCTGTTGGCGCGAGCAGCAGCAATGCTCGGAACGAATGAACCCCACAGCAAGAGAAGAATGAGAGAAAGCACAAATGACCCCTATATTGCGGACATTCCAAAGGGTCACGCATACCGCGACCCGAATCTTGTTTGCGCAGACCGTTGGGACGGAACTAAACGAATGAAATATCATTTGGTGTGCAACCTTCGCGAACATGTTCCTTGGCGCAGGTTGGATCGCCAGCTGGGCACAGATGAACAGACAACGGTACACAACAAGGCCACGTTCCGAGAAACCCTGCCGATTTGCTCGGTGTGTAAGCACGCCTGATCTCAGCGGGCCACGTTTGTGATAACCCGCTTCCCGTAGGACCTCGGCATTAGAAAAGAAGCTGCAGTAGTTGCTAGCGCTCCGATGGGCGTCTCTATAGGGATGTTATAAGTCGTAATTGTCTATTTGAATTTATTTAACTTGCTCTTTGCAAAAATTGTGCATAGTCTTATGTCATTGATTTATGGGCATCTGCGACAAGTATGTACACTAATATAAACGTAAAAAGAAAAAGAATTAGCCACCCCGGATCATTTGCCAGACGTTTCCTTTACTTGGTATGTACCGAAACTGGCATAGTATGACAAGAGTGTATGACGAACACAAATGATCGGTTATGACACGAATAGCATGACATACGTGTCATGTATGTCATGAAACAGCCGCCTACGTCTTGATGCTCTCAAGGCCGTTTCATTGACTTGGTAGGCTTCCCTCATACTGCTTCGCATAACATCGATTCCCAGAAGACGTGGTATCTGCCGTTTTTTTTTTTTAATTTTTCTTCTATCCTGAAGTTATCCTTAGTTTGTCTCAAATTGCGCGCATAACCGACTGGCGCCTCAGCGGCCACTTATTCGATATTTTCACGTATTTATGACACGACGAGCCCGTATTTCGCTAAAGAGCGTCCGTACCTTCAGCTTTCTAAGCACCCGCCACAGAGGTTTGGTGGTATCCCCCCCTCCCTTTCTTTTTTGTGCGCGGCTACGTTTATAATCACACAGCCGATCACGAGACACGTAGCCCTACTCTCCGATGTTGTTTTCGAGGGTTGCGTTACGTGTTACGATTTGCAAACTGTTTTATGCTTTTACTTCTCTCTCAGGTGAAAACGGTGTATCCGTCTTTTCGATGGCAGGCCTTCGACGTTCGGATAAATTAAACACCTCCTGTGCTTATTTCAGCGGATTGGCTCAGCTCACTACGCTACGTAGTTGTAGATGTACCGTTGTATTTATTTATTCTTATTTTTTTGACAATAATTATACGAAATGCTCGAGACGCGTTCGTGCCGTCTTCGTAGGCACCGCCGTAGTCGTGCTGTCCCGCTATAGAGGGCGCATGCCCCGCTCGCACTGACTCAGCATAGGGTCTCCAGAAAGGCGGACTGCGTTTAGCCGCACAAAACGAGGAATCGAAGAGGACGCACCGTCAACGCCCCGTTCCATCGGCTCAGTGGCTGAGCCATATGACAGCACTCTGCATTGCGCTGCTGGACCGAGAGTTGTGTGCTAGCATGCTAGGCATATATTAGCGTTTCGCGTGAACCATTGTGGGTGTGCACTGCTCTGAGATGGAACGGCCAGTAAACGCGAAGCTAACGCTATTCAATGTTTTAACGTTAACCAACTGACGCAGATGGTGTCCCGTCGGTCTCATCCCGCGCACCACCGAGGTGCGACGCCTCCAACGCCGCTGCACTGTAAAGTAATTTGCACCCCCAAAAGGGAATAAGGGCGTAAATGAATATCTAACTCACACCCGTACACCCTCTTAAAACGGTTTAAGGTTGTGAGTTACAGATTGATTTACACCCTTATTCACTTTTAAAGTTGTAAAATACTTTAATGTGTTTTGGCGCTCCCCTCGTCGCCACGCCATTTTCTTTGGACTGTTTTACTGCGAAACCGCAGAGGTAAACCTTCGATGGCAGCTTTATTGGAACGCCACGCATGATATGTTTTAATTTACACAAGAACTCCTAATACTGTCTAACCTGATCGTAAGAGGCCTTCCAACTTGTAACTGAGAAAATACATTCCGGTAAACACGGCAGACTTCCGATGTTGCAGGGGCAACTTTGACACTGCTTCGAGCATCCAGTCTGACAACGTTTGTTCATTCAAGCAATTGTAGTGGGAAAAAAGTACAAACCAAATTGTCTTCATTTGTATCCTGTCAGTCATCGTTCCCCCTCCAACAATTCTCGTATCCACAATTATTAATAAAAGCTGACTGCCGGGTGCTTGCAATAGCAAACTGGCCTTTACTGCAACAAGGAAGTGCGCATTATTGAAACTTCTTTGGAAACAAGGGGCTGAATTCATAAAGCTTTTTGTTCGTAACGGCAGTTTTCCAATGGCCGCGCACCTTCGATAATGATATGTTCAACATCGCAATAAAATTCTATCGTTTATTAACAGTTCTTGCGTAAGAACTTTTCCGCAAATACTGGCTCAGACATGTAAACTCTTTTTAATGCGGCCACTTTTGTATTCGTGTTAAGATAGCCGCGATCAATTCAACCTTGAGTATCGTGCCTACAACACGTCATAAAACGAGCATCATATCGCCACACTGTACTGAGAAAGCAGCAGAAAAGCGAGCCTTGCAGACAATGCCTCTACACTTCGAGCACCAAGCATTCGTGAGAAGTGCATAAAACCCTGAATTTAGATGAATGATTATTCGGTGCAGCAGAGCTGCACGTCGAGTGACATTGCTATTGCGGCGACTGGGAACGCTTACCTCTGGGACTATCGAGTTCATTATTTTGTACTATTTGGACTTAATAGAAAGCAATAACAGACAAACCTGGCTGAAATGGTGGAAGTTCATAGTTGACAAGCAGCAGCGCTTGCGTGGTAATCGTCTTTCCTTCGTAGTCTTCTAGTTAGCGCTGCTGCTTGTTAAATATAATAAAATACATCCAAGGTAAACTCAATCGGCCTAGAATAACACAAGCAGCGCCAGTTGGTGCAAAAATAAAAAATGAAGGACGACACAAGCAAAGGTAGGAAAGCGAGATCGGCTTAGTCGCAGTTCCTTCTGCGCGCAAAAAACCTGGCGCTTTATTAATGTGCTTCGGCGACGCATCCTGTCTTATTGTAGGTGTCATACTTAAGCATTGAATTGAGACAGTAAACCTGAGTGGCCGGTAAAAAGAAAGAAAGAAATACAAAACCAGAACAATACGAGACAAAGAAACATCCACGTAGTAGATAAAAGCCCGTAATGTTAGTTAATCAGAATTCCTTCCAGACGTTTGCGCAATATCAGTCAAGAGATACCGCAATTAATCCCTTTCTTTCTCCTTCAATGCGTTTCTTTGCTCAGTGAGGTAATTCACAGAAGAGCTTTTCTATACTCGAAGCATACTGTCGGGTGTTTCTTCCGGGTGTGAATCTAGTTGACACTTTCTTTGCAACGATATTTATCCAGCGGTTTCCTGCTGAAGATGGCCTCGGTGCGTAGGAAGCAAAAATAACGCTACAACTCAGGTACCTCTTTGTCACAGCATGGCCGCATAGTGCAATCATTTCTACGGCTGCAACCTTCTTTGAGAACGCCTGCTTCTGCTCGTTGCTGTCCGAGTTCATAATTAGTACGATGGACGAAACCTCACGCATGTGCACTTTAAGAATAGCGTCTACCACAAGCTTGAGGCTTAAAGTAGCCACTAAAGACTCATTTCTCAACCGAATTGCAATGTTACACATTTTTGGTCGATGTACATTAATTGGAAACACATGCCCACATAACATAGACAGAGCATGCATAACGTACATATGTATACATAACGTGTACACTCAGGTTGCACACACTCTATTACCCGAAGCGACACAACTGCCGGAAGTCGATCCTTGCAAAGTAGACGCAGTAGCTTCATGTCGGCATGATTTCGGCGCCATCGACGAGAAAGAGCTTGGGCAGCCCCCCAAATTATGTTCACTTTCATTTTCACGAGTAGCGAAACCGATCTTCTGCTTCCGGCCCACAACACACACGAGTGCTCCTTCTCTTTTCTTCGAGTCAATTTCGGCGCTGCAGTTCTTGTTGCAGATTTTATTCCTGATTTCATTCACTGGTAGGCCGAATCTCATTCTTCGTTTTCAATCGTGGGACTTGAGTGAGATAAGTTCATTCGGAATCCGGTGATGGAGAGATTTGTCTGAATTTCTTCTTTTTTTTTTTGGTACACAGTTCATGCACATATTCGTTTGTACAACACCGCCTGCTCTCCTAACACAATAGAAATCTGACTCATTAGTATAGTCCTCCTAGTCGGCAGCCAAGGATAAAACGCAAGGACAGAGCGAGCCGATGGATGTGCACGCGGACGGCTTCTATGCACTTAGCAGAGCCACGTGGTCAAGCAGCGCCGTCTTCCATCCTCTCTACGCGCCGACCCTGTCGGAGCATAATTCTCGACTGATCGATGGTCTCGGCTAATGAGCTCAAACAAGATTGAATTAAAACTGTGATCGGAATATATATATACAAATATATATATATCTTTTATTTGGCCATCGTTTGCCCAGGCTTGGCGGAAGGTATGTGAAGACAGCTATATTGTATGATATATTAGGTTCGGGAGCTGAGTTTACATCCAAATGTCACATGCACAAACGGTGTTTCCCCAAGTATGCTCACGAACATTGTGCAGTGTGAGGCCACCGGACGGTGAGCTGTATCGAACTAATCGCATTTGTTATTTTCAAGGTGTCAGAGGTTCGCCATTCGGTGTCTTAGGGCTACGTCTTTCTTGGACAACCAAACTCCTCCATCAATTTCCACTTACTGTTGCCAGAGCTTAGCATTATTGCTTATTTCCACTACTCTTTGATCCATCGTTACTCCAAAAATCTGACTTAATGACAGAAGACAGCAATCTACTACATCAGGCACAAAAATAAAGGAACTGAAAGTCGGCCTAGCTAGTCGGTTGTGATTCATCTTCCCAGAATTTTTCCCTCGCAGAAATATGACACTGCAGCCACGGCTAGAGCGTAGTCCGTATGTGCTTTTTTTGATGTATTTGCCTCTATATGCGGTGAAAAATTATTTGAAGATGAGTTACAAAATAATGATCACCTCGCTATGGCACTCATTATAGAAAATATCTCGACATTAAAAATGCAACTTAACAATCAAGTGTTAATTTCGACCATATGTTTACTCGCTGACTTGAATAATCTTATACTATCTGTTGTAGCGCAAGCTTAGACGTCAAAGCAAAATCATCGCTTCGTAAATGGGTTAGACAGAGCCGAGGCCAGTACTCGACCCAACCTATATAAGCTCTTGGAGGAGGAGAAAATTTTGTCCAGCCGGCTCTCAACCGATCTTGATATTCAGAAAGAAAGCGACAAGAATCCAAGCAGAGACAAAGATACGAATAGATATGGATTACTATGGGAACGGAAACCTTCTACTTCTCTGTTCTGCCGAGCAAATTCTCCTTGGGTCCGGTAAGCGTCTCACGAACCCACTGCGGTGCGCTTGTCGTCCGTGTTGTTGCACTGTGCAGGGCTGCGTGAATTAGAAAAACTAAGGCACGTGGCGTGACAAACTTTGTTGCCTCTGCGCGCACGCTTGCATGCATAAAACGAGAAGCGGCGGCAGAGTTTCGTCAGTTGCCGTGAGCCTCCTTCTGGGGTAGCAACTGCACAATGCGGAATGATTACCACGAGCCAGTCGGGCGCAAGAGGCCATGCAAGAAGATAATATATGCTGTCTCGCAATCTACAGAAGAATGCTATACGCAAAACTACGAAGCAACGAAACAGAACGTGGAGTCGCACACAATCTTTGCGGGAGAACGGGGGTGCCCACGCATGCATTGAAGCTCTCGTCACCGATCCCAACCCGCAGCTCTCGTCGGGTAGAGAAGGGGCAAAGGCGTGCTCGGGGCTCCAGTCAAGAGTGCTCGCTCAGTGGGCTAACACGCCGCTCCCTCGAGGTCATGCTCCGGAGTGACGTCAGTTGGGTGCACCGTCGTGGATGGCGAAACCGTACGCGCTGTAGTGCTACACTACGCAGTTAATATATAGAGCATAAAGTTGCAGTATGAATTCGGTGCGTCCTGGCAGTCTGCGACCTATTGTATCGTGTATATGGGCGAGTTGACGATTTTTTTATGTTAAGGACCTATATAGCGCAGCTAGACGTCTGGCCAAAAGAAAAGAAAGAAAACAAGATAAACGAGTAGGTGCCTTGAGCACCTAGGAGCTTCACAATTGGGAAGTCCTTTCATTGGAATGGAGGTTGTGCTGCAAATGTTGGACGACTTTTTTTTTCGCTTGGTTTGCCACGTGGCGTAATGTCATAATTGAGTTAAATACAAGCATTCAGACCCGTTTCATAAAGATACTGCAACGATGACTTAGGCGTTTGGACGACTTAGAAGACACTTGGCTATCATGTTCATTTCTAATTTATTGTTTCTAAAACGACCATGCCATTCACAAGTACAACTGTCAATCGGTCGCCTGGCATCTTACAAGTCGCTAATGCAATGCACGTTTACGTAAGCATACACGTCGCTTAAAATAGACTAAGGTTTCCATATATTCACTCCCTTGTGTCCATCGTTTTTATGCTAAACCTACCTGCACCTAGCTCGATCCTGAACGAAGCAAAATGTATTCTTCAAAACAAGTTTTTGATGGTAATTAGGGCAACACAGTTTAAGGCAGCGCATTAAACAAACCTGGCGGAAAACCGGGTTTAGCAATGTTTCCAAGCAACAATTACAAAAACTAAAAATGGTTTACAAAAGTATGAGAGCGCCTCTTCATTTCACGCTTTACCGATGAGTGCATGCCTCTAACTTTCACGACGCACGTTCCCCGCAGCAGCATTTTAATTTAGACTCCATAACTAACCGCTATTATGCGCAGTGTTCCAAATTATTCTAGAGTGAGCCCTAAATTTTCCTACATTAGGCACCCTTCAAGTTCCAAAAGAATTACGACAACTGCACTCAATTGGGAACCTCTGAAGTGCCAAAAATTCAACAGGATTCGCACAAATTGTTGCTATGTCAGCGCTCCCGGCGTTTGGCTCCATTACTTGCACGGTGTAAGTTCGCCGCCGCCTACGGGTGATATGTTAACGCAAGGTCAACAGAAGCCCATGGTTCACCCATCCTCATTGGCTGTTTTTCGAAGCGTTCACTAACCGGCACCGCGAAAGCGGAATGACGCAGCCTTCACACAAGCGTTCCCTTCCCGTAATTGCACTGAGGTAAAGGCGGTCTTTCTACGCTGCACGCAACTCCTGAGTCACAGTTTGGAAAAGAAAAGCGCCGAACAAACCGCGTTCGTATTCGCTCGCGGAACAAGGTAAGGACAAATAAACCCGCGCTTCAATTTCCTTCTGCGGGACTGGCTGTGAGGAGCGAGAATTGAGTTCCTAGAAGAAGGAAAAGGAAGCAAGTGCTCGTTGAGGCGTGCCTGAATACCAAATGAGGCACCGGCAGATGTCGTAGGCCGGTTCTCTTTAGGGAGAAATGCGCGGGGCGCACTTCCTGGTCTGGGGTCGGGGGCGCGCACAGATGAGCAAACGCATTCCAAACGGGGTCTCTGTTTACTGTCACGCACTGAATTGCACGCAGGGAGACTGCGATGTGTAGTAGTGGTATTTAAGCTAAGTGCGTCGGCCTCGAGGCATAGTAATAAAAGCACATGAGAAGGTGTACTTTAGGTAAATTCAGTTTTATGGGATACTAATTTGATGTGTATAGGCGTTGCTGCTTGTAGGGCGAGCTGTTTCTACGTTTTCTTCCTTGCTTCCTTTCTTTTTGTTTCTTTTTTTTTCGTGCCGGTTTAACATTTTTGTTAACTCGCATTAACACTTTCACTACTTTTTCTATGTCACTGTAGATTAATTTCTTGCACGCGTCTCGTTTCTTCTGCCACACATCAGAGATCAGTATAGTACAGCCAATGACTCTAAGAGGCACGAGCGTCCTCTGACGCAGAGAGAGAGAGAGAGAACAAATATTTAGTAGTGAGAAGCAATGAGAAAGAGTTCTTTCTTCATCCAAGACAGGTGGCATCCTCAGTCCGGGTAGCCATTGGCCATTGCTGCTTCTCTGGCCTGGTTCACCAGCTTAACTGAAGTCCGGGTCTGCGAGCATGGCCTCCCACGATTCTTGGCGGTCTCCTTCTGTGCTTTTGTTTTCGGTTCCTGATTGAGCTTCTGGACTGTTCGGTTCAGCAAAATTAGGACACCCATCACCATGTGACAAAGAGTGTCCGGCGCCCCGCAGGATAGGCAAAGGTATAAGAATTGGGTCGGGTGCATTCAATGGATTATAATGCCATGTACGCAGATGTTCGTTTGGAGACGCCACTGAGCAGCTGTCTCTTCTCTGGATAGACTGGAGTGCGGTAAGGACTATAGCCTTCTTTTAAATTTGTAATGCTGCAGCCATGGGTCAATCATTACTGCTATGCACAAGTTCATTGAAGCGTCAGGAAAGTTTCACTGCTAGGGTGCCGACTGTAGGTTGCTTTACTATGCCTAATGCTTCGTTTGTAATGCATGCATTTACCCCCGTTTGATATTTTATTCGATGCATTTTTCAATCATCATAGTGTGACCAACCCCCCTCCACGCCGCCACCTGTGTGTACTAGCCATGATTTGAAGCAACAACAACATAATATCATAAGTCAAAGCTGATAATCGGAAGTCTTGGGAGGAGGACACTGCATGTAAGGCAGTGTAACAATTCCTTGCGGTCAGACGTGATCACCAATTGCGAATTTGACGAGAGGAAGGGTGGGGGGGGGAGTTATTGGTGATAGTGAGGACGGTGTGCGGAGCACCAACGTGATGGGCAAGGAGGACATCCGCGAGAGGTGAGAGAGAGAGAGAGGAAACATTTATTTGTAATGGGATGAAATGACTTCCTCGTAGGGTGGAGCCCTTCGTTCAGGGCCCGATTGGCTCGCGCCACTTCGCGTGCCCACCGGATCAGCCGTCGCTGCTCTTGCGGGTCTAAGCTGGTCAGCTCAGCCTCCCAGGAGGAAGGTGAAGGTGAAGGAATAGGGGAGTAACCCGGAGACTGAGGGCATTCCCAGGTGCAATGATATACTGTGGGCTTTCCTCCACAGCAAGGATAGTATGAGGGATATTGTGAGGGGCAGAAGAGGTGGAAGAGGTGTCCGCGAGAGGAGAAACAACATAGCCACCGCCAGGCACAGGTGCAGCTGGAAAAAGGAGGACGCAGGTCATAACTTGTGGAGCGAGTCGAATGTGCACGGTGGTGCACAGGCTGCTGGGAACTTCCTCAGGAGGGTCAGGACAAGGTAGTAAATTGAGGTGAAGGAATAGGGGAGTAACCCGGAGACTGAGGGCATTCCCAGGTGCAATGATATACTGTGGGCTTTCCTCCACAGCAAGGATAGTATGAGGGATATTGTGAGGGGCAGAAGAGGTGGAAGAGGTGTCCGCGAGAGGAGAAACAACATAGCCACCGCCAGGCACAGGTGCAGCTGGAAAAAGGAGGACGCAGGTCATAACTTGTGGAGCGAGTCGAATGCGCACGGTGGTGCACAGGCTGCTGGGAACTTCCTCAGGAGGGTCAGGACAAGGTAGTAAATTGAGTTGAACAAGTCCTGCGGAGCAGTCGATAAGTGCGGAATGAGCGGATACAAAATCAAGGCCTTGAATAACGTCATGGAGACACTCTTGAATAACAGCAAACAAAACAGATGTTTGGTGGCCGGCTACACCAATGCGAGAGGCACACATTCCTATCAAGGCCAGTGTCCTTCCGTTAGCAACTCGTACAACAGAAGGCGCCGCAGGTGTCAGGACTTTCGTGAGCCATCTACGAAGCTGGTCGCTCATCACAGAGATGCCCGCGCCGGTATCAGTCAGAGCAGTAACACGGACACCATCTAGGTACACATCGAGAAAATTTTCATCTGACGGTAAGGTCAGTCTAGGAATTGCAGTGCGGGTCGTTCTAGCAGCGTCGCCCCTTGAAACTGCAACTGTCAGTTTCCCGTAGAGCGTCGGTATACTGAGGGCGGAGAAGGGCGCACAGTGGTTGAGCTAGACTGGGGCGTCGTGGCGAGGTTGAACGACTCTGGCGTGTGGATGAGGACACCTGGGTAGAGCTGTATGGCTCAGTGGAACCTTCCGGTGGTGGACGAGTTGCTGGGGAGCGACGGTAAGGTTAGAATGTAGTATGATATTGGGATTACGTCCAGGTATTGCGGCAGTGACGGGGAATGTGACCAACGCGTCGGCAGTTGAAACAAATCGGCCAGTCATCATATGTTCGCCATTCCGCTGGGTTGCGAAAAGGCCGAGAGGGTTGCTGGCGTGACGAAGAAGGAATCATAGGTAAGGCGTAAGTGTCCGAACAGTCGACTTAACTGACGTACTGAATTTCGAGGTTCGCCAACATTTCACACACGACAGACTGCACAAGGGAAATCGTCGGTCGAGAGTCGTTGCAATAGGTCTGGAGACCAACCGGTGCCGTGGATTCTAACTCTCCGCGGGCGATACGAACGAGACTCTCCGACGTTGCTGGCTTATTCGCTGCATATATTGCGCACAAACAAAAACCAACGCGCATGTAGTAAACGACTGCGTTGTAGCACGCACCTTCTGGAAGCTATAGTTGCAAGAATGTTTGGAATATCGATCGTACGGCCACCACAGTATACCGAGATCGGTTTGCGAGTGTCCTCTACTACAGCGCTAGCTACGTTTTGTGGTGCTTCTGCAACATCGCAGAACGATCTCGGCAGTCAAATAGAGCAATGTACCCCAGAATGCGAAAACTACGGGTGGTAGTATGGGGTCACCTTGGACAACAGTTGTTCAAACTCGGTGAAGCCGAGTTTCTTCGCCGCTGGTCTACGCGATACATAACCGTCTCCCGAGGCAAAGTCTTTCTACAGCCAGAATAATGCTCAATTCTGTTGCCTGAGTTGACGCTGTATCTGTATGTGCCCCGGGTAACTTTCATAAATTCGAGGCTGACAATAATGCTTTTGCGTGGACGCTGTAATGAGTTTTGTTGTTGTTGTTGTTGTTGTTGTTGTTGTTGTTGTTGTTGTTGTTGTTGTTGTTGTTGTTGTTGTTGTTGTTGTTGTTGTTGTTGTTGTTGTTGTTGTTGTTGTTGTTGTTGTTGTTGTTGTTGTTGTTGTTGTTGTTGTTGTTGTTGTTGTTTGTAGCAAAGGCAGTGTCAAGCAGACACCATTTATTATTTCATTTGCTAATCTGTTCTGTGTACATCAAGTATGATGTATTACATGTGCTGTACTTTATATTGTACTTTTCGTTCATACCACAGTTGTAAGCCTGCTTACGGGTGGATAAATTTCCTTGTCAGCAACATTATCTTGTTGGCATGGAGAGCAAACTTCTCAAATAAATGTAAAAGAATGTTTCTTTTTGTTAATTAGCCTTCTGAAGCTCACGTTGTTAGCGTAAAATATGTCTACCTCGCCTAGGAAATCGTCTGCGAGAATGCCACGTTCGCTGCGCAGACTACCTTTTGATAAAAATGTCTGCATGATCTAAAAAGAAAGCACACCCTCTACATGGATCCTGTATTGAAGCTCGCTCCGGTGGCGACATCCGCCATAATCACACAAAAAAAGAAAGAAAGTAAGCAAAATAATAAACCAAGTCGTGATATGATGGACACGTTACTTATAGGAATAAAAACTGAGGACGAGAATTCTGAGTCGCATTCTATTCCGTTTACTAAGGCTTTATCCGTTCGTCGATGGACGTAAAAGAAGACCTGTACACAGGATATCTGGGTTCTGACGTGCAATGGATCCAAGAAGCTCCACGCACGCGTGTGATGACAGCCGTTGCAGACAATTATTCGCGTGGACAGTAACTCGACGTGAATCGTTTAATATCGCTGCAAATGGGGGACGAAGTCAGGTTGGCGGGCAAGTTGCGGGACCAGATTAGGGGGGGGGGGGAAGGAAATAAGCCAAAAAATTCAATCCAAAATTCAGTAATACTAATGCTCGCGCTACAATGGTATGCTGTCATGTGGTACGGAATGCGTTTCACCCCTTTCTTTGCAGCCTAAGACAGGTATATCAGGAGAAAAAAAATACGGTGGCTCGCATTATGTCATCCACGTCAGTATCGAGACAGGTTTCATTTTTCAGCGAAGCTGTTAAGGGGTATTGCGCACTCCTTTCCATGCGGAGACGGCATGTGGCCGGGCGTGCTCGGTATCAAATGTCAATGAAACAGCAGCCATACTGCAATTCAATATGCGTCGTAGACCCAAATTTCTTGCTTTGAAACGAAATTATCAATGATTATGAAATAAAAGCTACCTCGCGTATACCTGACGCGAATAGACAACTTGTCTGCAAGTTTTTTTTTTTCTTCAGCCAGTATTCAGTAGTTTTTGTTGTTCGCATCACGTTTTACCGGCTGCATGCTGGAGGTCTTGTAGGAGTATGTACCGCTACGCCGGTGAAAGGCTGACAGCGTGGTCCGAAAAATGCAGCCGGCACGATGGCCGCGAACCAGCAGTGTACGACAAGGGACGGCGGTGAACAGGTCATGAATCATCACTAATAACAGACAGTAAAGAGAGTTGTAATACTTCCGATGAAGGGCGCAAGAACTCGGTTATAGGTATCACTTGTCTTTGATGAAAAAGTTGCTCAGATTGGCAGATAACTGCGAAGGTTTTTTTTTTCTTTTTCAAAAAATGCAGCGATGCACCTCAGCGCTCTTGCCCACATCATTATTTTAAGAAAATGGTATACACCAGAGTTCACCTACCGGCGCCTATATGCCACGGACCCACATATTAGATGAGAAATTTTGCCCATCTTTTTTTAACGGGAATCAACATTACTGCGCCGCCTGCGGGTACACGTTTCTTTCACAAACGCCTACTCATTCCTAATTGTAATGGCAGACAGTGCCAATTGCAACACATGTGGTGAAGAATAGAGAGAGAGTAAACGGGATAGGAAAGGCAGGGAGGCTAACCGGATAAGATTCTGGTTTGCTACCCGCACTGGGGAAGGGGGAATGAAAGAATGCAAGAACAGCGGAGAGAAAAAAGTAAGGAATAGAGAAAAACAACATAGGCAAGGTCGTGAGCGTCCATGAGAATTACACTCTCCAATAGGCCACTTGAACCTAAAAATGTCAAAAGTGTCTTCACTGTCTTGTGGTGTGATAACTGTATAGGATTGTCTGGTCCGTAAGCGGCCGGTTTTCACGACGTGCCAGCGCGATGCGACCGCCTCTGTGCGCGGTATCGGGTGCAGTGACAAAGAACGCGTTTGCTAGTTTCCTCGTCGCAGCAGTGGTCACACGCCGCACTATCCTCCCGTCCGATGCGGAAAGCAAACGACTTCGTAAATGCGACGCCAAGCCACAATCGGCAAAGCACCGTTGTCTCGGGTCGGGATGCCCAGGTGGAGGATGAAGTTGCAGACAGGGGTCCAGTCGATGCATACGTGTTTGCTGGAAACTAGGTCTGCTCCACAACTACTGTAAGGCATCATATGCAAGCATTCGAAGTTTCGCTGCTGCATTTGCTCTTGACAGTGGAATTGGTTCCTGGACGCCGTCTTCATTAGCACCTCGAGAAGCTTCATCGGCCTGTTCATTGCCCATTATGCCACAGTGGCTAGGGAGCCATGGGACGTCGTGTCCTTGCTCGATGAGGAGATGAAAGAGCTTCGCTGGACGTTCCCTTTAGCGGGACCGGGATGCCAAGACATATTTTTCTAAGACAACCTTAGTAAAGCGTATAGCAGCAAACGCAAGGCGTTAACTTTAGCGTTGCGTGCTCCACACGGCGTATGAGCTGTGCGTAAACAGCGCAGGGGCTCTTAGGTACGTTCGCTATATATCGCCCAATGCTAACGCACGCAAGGTCAACCTGGTGGCGCCCGTCGTAATGAGAGCCGCCCGCTTCCGATCTATCGAATCGTCAGCCTGTTCGGCGCGTTCGTTCTCCGCTAATGCTCCTATATACTTTATATGTGCGTTATGATGCTTCGATAGCGGCGTAGTGGTGACAAATCGGCGCTTTTCGAGATGCATTCTCAATTAGCGGCGCAGTATAGGCACAACGAGAGAATTTTTTCATGTTTGTTGTAGCCGCGTCGACATGGCGCCGACGCCTGTATATATAGCTTTTCGTTAATTCTCCGATTTCATATAATACGGCCGCAAGTCAAGCGGAAACGTGTCACGTTTCCCACATCAAAACAAAGTGTAGTGTGGTCGGTGCTTTGGGCATGATGCGTGTGCGCTTTAACCTCTTGAAGTATAGATGTTCGCCTTAAATGCGTACGAACAGACGTCTAGATGGCGGCCTATGGGTTTGCGCTAGCGTTTATCTCCGTACCGCTATTCTGCAAGACTATCGTGCCGCGAAGTGCAGCCTATCTTAGCGTTAGCACGGGGTCGCCGCCTAACGCTTTCGTTCTACCCTATACTATAAATTAACTCTTTTTAGCACAAAAAAAAATATCACGCCAATATTTATAGCCCTTCGGCTACCTGTTGCCGGTCACCCAATGAAAGTTCTAAACAAGTAGTGCAATAAAATAACCTTGTATGAAGCTGCAAAATAAAATCACATCCATGCTCAGATTTTCCGAAGCAACTGTTTTAGGGTGCTTGCGAAGTTTCTGACACAAACAAGTTGGAATCCCGAATTTAACCAGCGAGAAGTCAAGCCATGGAACTACTCACTTTATGCTAAACGTCTCCAAGCAAAGTTCCCGCACCTATGTCATCTTGATTGATTGATTGATTGATTGATTGATTGATATTGGAAAAGTTGGCAACCTTCGCTTACAGCTAAACAGACATCAGAAACATAGTCAACATTAAAATAAACGCAACAAACACACGCTCTAACGAGCATGTAGTGTCGATACTTTTGGCTCGACGATGAATGTGGTGCCGGCGTTCACGCCCTTTTTATAACGTGCACATAAATTCACAACTGAAGAACAATAAGCAGCTAAGGAAAATGGTTAAATTGTGTACAAAAAACACAAAAGGATCGAAACTACGTGTTCGCTCCCTGCAACCCACTTTCCGCAGCCGAACGTCTCAATCTGGAATCCGAAAAAGAAATGCATCACATAGCGATAAGAAAGGTACGAACAGGGCACAGTCACGTTAGTCGGCGACATCATTTCATAGATGCTTTTCTTAATCAAACTTAAGTGTGGTTTGCGACCTCGTTTGCGCCACAAGGATTACGCATTGGGAACCGGCGCAGAGCTTTCACCGAAAAGCTTGAGGATATCAAAACCAGCCTCGTCTTAAAATCTCCCTCCTCATCCGTAGGAACTGTTTCCCTTTATCTTGACTCTTTATGCGTGCTGTGCGGACCAGGCCGAATTTCTTTTCAGCTACGAAGCTTCGTTTCTGAGAAACCCGTATGGGTTGATGGTGGTGGTGGTAACAACTTTATTGAGACTCTGCTCAGTTATGACCTGGCAGGCCCGAGTCCTAGAATGGCCCCTCACGAGGAGCGAACCTTTCGGCCCAGGCAACGAGGGCTTTTTGTACTTTTTCTTCCGGCGTTCTGAGCCGCTCTTCCCACGTCTGTTGTGAGGGAGCTGGCAGGAGCGACCTGGGAGGGGGTAAGCCCTCGCACCCCCAAAGAATGTGATTTTGGGTAGCCAATGTTTGATTTGTGCAATTTTGACATATTGGGTTCCATTGCCCGTTGGTAATTATGGCTAGCCAATGTGGGTTGGGGAACGATTTAGTTTGGATTCGACGCAGGATTGAGGCTTGCGCTCGCGTGAGGCTTGCGTTTGGAGGCGGGTAAATTCGCCTTTTTTGCTTGTAATAGTTTGTTATTTCCTGGTATGTCGTCGGTGCCTCATCCATGGGATCCGAGTCTGAGGGGCACATCTCCCGGTTGATTAGACCTCGGGCTACCCAGTGCGCCTCCTCATTCCCTTGATTCCCCGAATGGGCAGGGACCCATACGAGTTCAACAGTGCTTTCATTATTAAAGTCCCGTAGGACTCGCGCTGCACAGACGCCTATGCTGCCTCTCGAAAAGTTGACTATTGCCCTTTTGGAGTCGCTTATGGTAGTTTGCACGGAGGGATTCATGATGGCCAAAGCAATGGCAGTCTCTTCCGCTTCCACGGTGGACGCTGTTTTTATGGTCGCTGCGTTGAGGATACTTCCCTCTCCAGTCACGACGCTCACTACGTAAGTTTGGTGATTTTGCTTTGCTGCATCGACATAAGCGGTGTGCTGGTTGCTTTGGTACCTTTCCTGAAGGGCCTTGGCTCTGGCAGACCGCCTCTTGTCGTGTCTCCCAGAGAGCATGTTCTTGGGTAATGGTTTTATAACCAAACGGCTTTTGACCGCACCGAGTAATGTTGTTCTTCCTGCTGAATTCATAACGGGATTCAGCCCGAGTTTACTTAGAATAACTCTGCCAGTTGCGGTGCGGGAGAGTCGTTCACGTTGGGCTGTTTTATGGGCCTCCACGAGTTCGTCTAGGGTATTGTATATACCTAGCTCAAGTAATCGTTCAGTGTTCGCATACCTCGGGAGACCAAGGGCAGCTTTATGAGCTGTGCGAATGACGCTGTTAACCTTTTCCTTGTCAGAAAGGCGTAGGTGGTAGTAAGGGAAGGAATA
Organism: Dermacentor variabilis; assembly: GCF_050947875.1. Classification (NCBI taxonomy): domain Eukaryota; kingdom Metazoa; phylum Arthropoda; class Arachnida; order Ixodida; family Ixodidae; genus Dermacentor; species Dermacentor variabilis. The sequence goes on from NC_134572.1 coordinate 110,092,519, forward strand.
CACGACGCGACTGATCAGGAAAGCCTGCGTCAAATGGCAGATATCAGCCTCCTTCATACCGCGGTGTCGTGTGGCTGCTCGTCTGATTAGGCCACATATTTGGCGGGCTGTCGTCCGTAATCGGACAATCGCCTCAGAATTATGGGTGTTATGTTGAATTAACATGCTCAGGACTCTTATAGTCAGTACGGGCGGAACTGGGCCGTCTTCCATACTGACTCGTATAGGGAAGGTGGCGTCCCTTTCGGTGGCGTGTTTGGTTGATTTATCACGGATGACGAGAAGCTCCGATTTTGTCGGCGAGCACGCTAGACCATTCTGTCGCACAAAATTTTGTACGGTATCCGCGGCCGCTTGTAATGCTTCCGTGATTTCTCCATCGGAACCGCTCTTTGTATAGATGGTGATATCATCGGCATAGATGGAGTGTTTGATATGCGGGATCCTTTCCAGTAATGGAGGCAGGTTTCGCATGGTCACATTGAAAAGGAAGGGGGAGAGGACCGCACCCTGAGGGGTGCCCCTTGTACCTAAGTGAAATTGTCCGCTTTTAATGTCCCCAAAATGTATTTCTGCAGTGCGATCCTTGAGAAAGCTTGTAATATAGCTATAAGTGCGCTTCCCGACATTCATTTGGGCTAGATTTGTGAGTATTGAAGCATGTGACACATTGTCGAACGCTTTACTCACGTCCAGCCCTAGAATTGTACGGGTGGCTCTTATAGGGCCCGGATTTAGGATATCGTGCTGTATTTGCCACATAATGTCTTGAGTGGACAGATTTGATCTGAAGCCTATCAACGTATGGGGCAGCAGCCCATTGCTTTCAGTGTACTCGTTTAGCCTGTTAAGAATGACGTGTTCCATAACCTTCCCCAGGCAAGAGGTTAAGGAGACAGGGCGGAGATTCTCTAGCTCCAGCTTCTTGCCTGGTTTGGGTATGAAAATTACGTTTGCATGTTTCCAGCTGGTGGGTATAGTTCCCTCTTTCCAGTGGATGTTGAAAAGATTGGTGATTTCAGTAACCGACTGATCGTCCAGGTTCCGTAGCATTTTATTGGTGATGCGGTCCTCGCCAGCCGCCGCTGTTGTTTTGATGTTGTTTAGGACAGCACGTACTTCAGATTCCATAATTTCGCTGTCTAGTTCTCTGTTTTCCTTTCCGGTATAAGCTACGGGTAGAGGAATATCGGTGCTTGTATTAAAGTAGCGGTTTTTTAGAGCTTCAAAAAGGGCATCATTATCTCCCGGGAAAGAGTGTATGACCCTCTGAAGGTTCTTTTGTGATGCTGTTTTAGTCTGACTGGGGTCAAGTAGGTGTTTAAGCAGGAACCAGGTGTTTTTGCACCCTAGCTGGCCATTAAGGCGGTCGCATAGCTGGTGCCAGTGTTCCTGACTGAGCTTTCGTGAGTATTTCTCGATATCCCGTTCCAGTTGCGCGATGCGTCTGCGTAGGCCACGGTTGTGTTTCTGCGCGAGCCAGCGCTTCTGCAAACTCTGCTGCGCAGACCATAGATGGACCAATTTAGCATCTGGAGCCGGGCCGTCCTCCTCCTGGTCTACCTCCGTGGTCGAGTTAGCAGCGTCTTCGAGAAGAGTGGATATCCATTCTTCAACGTTTGTAATGGTTGCGGGTTCGCGTCTATTGCGAACATACCGGAAAGCGTCCCATCTAGTGTGCTTAATTTTCACCTTATTTCGCTTGTAGCCTCTGGAGGGTATGGGTTATTTCCTTTGTAGCTTCGTGCATACGGGTGGATGTCAATTTTTCATTTCGCGAACCTTCTTCCACCTTGCGAAATTCCGCAGAACTCACGCGCAGGAACTGTGTGATAAAGAAAGCTCCGTACACGCCTCAGTGCAACAAACCTCTGGAAACTTCTGATTCACGTCCGGTAAGCGGAGAACAGTTATTACATATTGCGTTCGAAATCGGTTCCCTCAAGCAGTGATTCCTAAGCATTTTTTTTTATTATTGTTTGATTTCATGCTCGCTGAAGGACATTCGCCGATACTTCTGGCGCGCGTGGTCTTCTAAGGGCCATTTGAGTCATCGCTGTTGAACTTAATGGGAGCTTATGGCTGCCGCATGCTCTCTGTGAATGACCATTGAACTAGATCGCCATTTAGCTAAGCGAGCGCCCGCTGATGGCCGTTGAAATCTCAAGGGCCATTAAGAACTGATTCAAATTTCCTGAGTGGTAAAAAGAAACACACTTTCGTGCTAACTTAACTCATTATATTGGAATATAAAATTAACATTTGTGGTGGCGTAGCTGTTCGGAATAATTTTTTGCTGCCCAGACTGAATTATAGGTCCGTACATTATCGCGTGTACCTAATATGCAATATAAAACAAGTAAAATATGAAATATGTAAATAAATAAGTAAAATGAACGCTCCCATGTCTTCTCGCAGTGGTTGGTTGTCTGCTGCGTTGTGTTTTGTGATTTCCTCATCTTGCGTTAACATCTGCACACAAATGACGTTTATGTTCTTTCTGAAGTGCTTCTAATACTATTTGTAGGATTCCTTCATTCCCGACGCACGCATACCTGTTTTGTCGGCGACCACTGATTTGTGCTGTGTGACAGCGGCAGGCGTGAACTGGCATAGTAAGCTTCGTTTCTTCAGAGAAAGAAATAGCGAGAGAGGAGGAAATAAAGTATGTGCCTACATGCTACCCGTGGATGGCTCAACAGAACTACTAAGCAGACAGCGGCCTTCTTAAGCCTCGTTCCAGCAGTGACGAAGCCAGCAAAAGAGACAGCTTCATCGAAGTCAAAAACGATGCCGGGTACTGTGGTATCCAAACAAAATGGCGACTGAGTATACTTCTTGAAAACTCGACCGGAAGGTGGCCTACGCGCTAGAAAACGTAATCGTTCTTTCTTGTGAGCCTAACGTAAACTGAGTTGGGTTTTTCGGCGGTTCCCACACGAAAAGTGTTCAAATCAAGGAAGAATACTTGACAGACAAACGCGATAACACTGCCTAGGACGAAGAAGTAAGGCGAGATCTCAACACGAGCTCTGACTCTTTCTAACTTCTTTTATTCATCAGTCCTTGTCAGTGTTGGTGTTGTTCGTCAGGTATGAACGTCCGCCAACTTACCCAAATTTCTCTACTATTTTAGGCATATTATGTGATTTTCGTCACTTTTCCTGGTCGACGCGAGGTGGCGCCAGTTCTCAGAGACATCTTGCAGGGATGCATTTCATTACCTGTGCTCTAAGCTGTTTTCTTGCCACACAACGTAAACAGTGTTCCATGCCGGCTAGAATTTCAAAACACCTAACGAACTAGTGCATAAATACTGAGGAACACGTTTGCCTTCGTTCCCTACAATGGAGGAAAGAGTATAACAGCACGAAAAGTTTGAAATGCAAAAATGGGGAAGCTGCACTGCGATCAAATGCAACGTTACAGTCCTGCAGCACACTGCAGTGGTGTAGAATATGGCAACGTTACGGTAGAGTGCAATAGTGAATGTACACTTCTTTGCCGAATTAATGGTTAGACTGTGGTTCCAAGACTTTTGCTGAAAAGAAAACGTCCCTGAATCCAAGCGGCATAGCTGAGGGGAGGAAGGAGGGTGGCGGGGGCTGAAGAGGGTGGCTGTCGGATGGGTAACTCGAAACTGACAGTGCCGCCCGAAAGACGAAGCATCAATTGCGACAGCAAAATATTAGACAACTATACGAGTTACAGACCGTTGTTTTATCGGTCGTATGAACTGCAGTAAACATTCTCTCCCTAATTTAATTATTAAGCATAGTATGACGCATCGCACAAAGCAAACATGAGCAGATCTCCCTTATTGAACGCGAACCTCTGCTGTCACAGCGTTGGCGTGATTAAGAGCGGCACCAGCGGCGAGCGAACGTTTCGAGTTGCCTCTACCTTCAACGCGTCTTCGAAAGTTTAGATTAGGCGACCTACAACACTATACTCTATCTCAGTAGTTCGTTGCAGTACTGTGGAAGTTACAGAACTCCTCAGCCAATAAGAATCTTCGAGGCCGATCAAATTAAGGTGATTGGCAGCAAGGACCCTTTCGCCTTCCACGAATCGCCTCGATTCGACGCCACAGGAGAGAAACGTGATCACAGCACGCATCGAGAAAACCACCGTGAACCTAGATGTCGTAGCCACCTTTGTTTATTTTGACAGTATTGCAGATCAAGTAGTGGACTCTGTAGTTCCCGATACCCGCTACCCGCTACCAGAGGCAAGAAGTACAGAAGTCGGCTACAGAGGAGGTACACAAGAAACTCTCAAAATGAGCCATCCCTATAGTGGGCGTGTGCATGTTCATTTTTTCTCTCACCCTTAACTACAAGTCGCGCGTGCGTCCAAACATTTCCGTCATGGCGTTACGCTTCCCTGGCCACGTTGCGTTTGGTTAAACATTGTATGACCCCGTGTCATTAACATTTTACTTTCTTGAACGAACACTTCATATGCGTGATTTTCTGCAAGCCTCTCAGTAATTAGCGTTAAGTTCGCTTAACGGTTGGTAAGCAACTTGAGCAAACATCATCAATAGCTTCTCTTGACATCGATTTCCACATAAGCGTGGGACCCGCCGATTTTTTAATTTCCCAGAGCCTCCATCAAGCCACACTAAGTAAAACCGCATTACCCTGTACGATGTATGAAAAAACTCGGGGATCGGCCCCAATAATGCTCCGCATTTAGTCTGTGTCCATGCTCCCTCAGGGCGACTGCGAATCGCGCTGTCAACAGGCCTCCCCATTGCGTGGAATGACGCTACAAACCACGCAACCTTCATTATTTCCATTTTTGTCCCATTTCTTTCTGCTCATGGCAATACACGCAGTTATATTCTCGGCAACCTTTTTTTTCAAGCGAAGCTTTCTTTGCCTCTTCTCCCGACTATCCGGGCGCTGCTGTGATGGTCTTGCCGCGTGTGCCGCTGGGTTTCCCGCGACGCCACCAGATGGCGCTTGCCTACGCGCATCCCGGCCGGTGCCGCCGCGGGCTGGGATGCGTACTTTGTGCGTATGGCACGTGCTATGCTTGCTTCATATGCGACAAAAATGCAAGTGCTGGGCGGAGCAAGTCGCACGCTGGGCTTTGATACTGCAAACTTTACAATCGTCCGTAGCCTGAAGAGAGCGCTTGGAGCTGGCGCCTCAACAGCGTGCTGGTCACGCACGCAGAAGGAGCACGTAAACACGGGCCAGAAAAAGGACCCCAAAGCGTGCACTCAGCGTCGAGGACACTCAGGCCCGAAAGAAACGTCGCGTGGAACAGGAGCGTCTTCCCTCCGCAGCGAAACGTGGTGCAGACCGCTAATGTATGCATACAATGCGTGCATACAATTGTAATAATTAATTGAATTACTTGCAGCACCGTAATTCAAATAAAGTTAAACACTTCTGCCACGATGCGATGTGCCATGTGAGGCAATGATAATGCTCAACTCTCAGAGGTTATTATCCATGACGCACCGCAAGGCCTCAAGCAAACATGTCTCCCCGTGTGTTCTGTGGACTACGCAGACAAACAGCAGTGATGCACGCAAGGTCACGTTTAATATCAACTCACCACACTCACATTGGACTAAACGCCGAAGAAATAACACATGCGCCACCAACATCACCGCTAATTATCGTCGATCAAAGTAGACACAGCGTACGAAGCTCCCCGTATACATTGATTCTAACAGTGCATGGGCTCCGCATATTTTTTCTTCTCGGATGTAGAAACATGGGAAGGTGTCATCTCCTTGCTTGCTTTGTCTCTGGTTCCTTAGAGCAACAAGGCAATCCGTGGTGAACGGTCTACATTCCAGCCTACATTCGTAAATTTCTGGCAGTTGTTGTCATTGATACACTCGATCTATGTGGTATGTTTCGTAGGAATCTGTATTAAAATTTTATTAGAAAAAAAAACTTTCTTAAGACGATGGCAATCTGCACTAACAAGGGCGGGTTAGTACGTGGTATATCCTCGCTCTGAAACATTAACTAGACCTCGTGGAAAAAATTAAGGAAAAGCAGCAAAAATGCGCTGCCGGTGTACGGATGATCCGTTTAGGCCCCCACGCAAAGCCAATTAGACGCGTATTAAGGACGAGATAGCGCATCTTGTGCTGTCGCACACTGCTCGGTGCAACTCGCCGAGCGCTGCGACGACGCATATTCGCAGACATTTCCCGGCTCGAACGCGTAAGACAACTCTTTTGGGGTTGTACAATCAATTTATTATATATATATATATATATATATATATATATATATATATATATATATATATATATATATATATATATTTCTTCTTTCTATGTTCGGGCCAGAGAATAGGAAAGCCGTGATCCTCGATAACCTCAGCAGAGGGTGGCAGTGGTAAGCCTGCGATTATGCTAATGTGCAATAAGAGACACCACGTTCCTTGCCGATCAATCAGTCCTCGTTATGGATACAGCAGCAGCGATACGTAGGAGAATATGCAGAAAGAGGTGCCGAGGTTACAAACACCGAACAAGACCTCTTATATTATTACGGTAATAAAATATATACAATATAGCGACCAAATAATAAAGATTGAAATCAGGATGTTAGCGTACAAGCATACGTTTAACTTGGATTTAAATGTATAGCAAAAAATTTTAGGATACCCTTAAGCCATGCCGCGTACATATGCGTGCGTCGTTTCTTTTTTGCCAGTTGTGCTTACTAGTGGCAATAAATAAAGCACCAAAAACAATCTGCAGTCAAGTCGAACCATTCTATTTGCAGGGTATGACTGCAGTTTACTTGAGACTGTAGCGCATGCAAATTGCTGCGCATGGCCGCATTACTAAAGCCACAACCGGTATATGGTGGTATGTTCGGCGCCTCGCCTCCCGTCAGCAATAGTGAATGTCTATCTTTTCCTTCCTCGCACTGCGTGTAGACAATAACTAACCTATACATGGGACGTGATCCGGTGATTCAAAAACAGCCTTGTATGAAAGAACGCGGCAGTGCTGACTGTATGTTAAACTAAAATTTAATTAAGCTGTCATTACGGGGACTCTCCAGAAAACGAGGCGTAAAGGACAATCCTACAATCTTTATTTCGTGTCAATGATGTCCGCAGTACCCTGGAATGTAAATTTGTAACTTTCAGAGATTTTTAAACACTGCAGTAATACCTGACTAGAGGCGATGAAGCGATGTGTTAAAAGTCGATCGATTAAAATCGCCTTAAGAGATAATGCCAATAGCGAACTCCGTCATTATTTACTATACTCCTTTATGTCGTTCTTTATTTGCTTCTACCCATCCTTCTTTCAGAATAACATTTCAGTGTCCACAAATACCCCATGAAAGGACGCCGCGAGCGAGCCTATACGTTTCTTAATATACTGCAATGATTAAGTCGCTCACTGAACGAAATTTTGAGTGCACTTGCCGCGTTTTATTGCACTTGAATGAAGTGGCCAGCAGGGATATCGAAGCCTTAATCTTCAAAGAGAAAGAACAAGGGAGACGGGCTCCATTTTGCACGTGCTCTCATTCTTGGTCGGCGAAATGAAACCGCCTCTGGGCTATCCAAAGGAATAAACAGCGGGGTCTCATTAATTTCGCGCGACGGATATACCTAGAGGGTATCCGTTTCGATCGTGTCCCGATTTTCACGGATAGAAAAGCGTAAAAAAAAATCATACCAACGGAGGAGATGAGTACAGGACTTGCTCTGGAGCTGCGATCGATGCCCGCGTTTTCCGCCAACATGGAAAACCGGCCTCGCGGAAGAGCATCGAGCTTTACATAATACCCGTCTTAGGACCGACGCCTAATCTCCCTTTCTGCGTATCATCTAAAGTTCTTCCTTATAGAACCACGAGAACAATGCGTTATGTTTAAAACGTCCTGGCCATGACGTGCTTCCGGCTCAGCAATCACTTCCGGCGCGCGCAGCATGCAAAAAGCGTAGCCTTCGAGGTTTGTTTCCGCTATTCAGCGGCAACCGTCGCGTAAGGCAACCGCCAGTAAAAGCGTAGTAAAACATAACTGTTCTTTACAAATCTAAATGTATAAATAGTAAGGAAAATGACATAGAAGTGGTAGAAACGACAACTTGCCGTTAGCAGAAGCCGAAAAGATTTTCGGCATTACGCGTGGGTTGCTCCATAATTAAGACACCGTGGTGGCCGTGCTCCCATTTACTCTCTCGAGTAAACGCTTATGTAGCGTATACTAGATCAAGCCCTGGGAGTGTCGGCGGGAGCAACTAACAGCCATGGCGCTGCGCCGTGGCCGCGCGGTAATAATGGCTGAACACTTGTTTTCCCACAATTAATATTATATTAGGCACCCGAGGTGTCCTGGGTTAACTAAAGTAAGCAGCTCGTTTATATTCCATGGTAATAGGGGCCAGGTTAGCGGTGACCTACAGGGTGCACGATATATATTTGAGGACCCAACTTAGTATCACCGTAGACATGGACATTCTCATTCCGTCATTCCAGGTGCTCAACTTCGTCTTCCGCCACCCCTTCGTCACATGCCATAGCACACTTATTGCAAGGTATACCAGCTTCTAGTCTGAAACAGGAGATGAAGCCTTAGGCTGTTCTAGTCACCTTTACACACTGCAATGACGGCAAATGATTTCTGTTTGGGATGGTCGACACAAAAATTTATTGCCGCTTTTCAGCTGAGACAAACAGAATAAGCGTTGCCAGTGGCAAGACACCGTTTAGGTGGTTGAGTTTCTCCAGGAGCAGCGGCAGCCATCGTGAGCGAGAATACTGAAAAGCCGTGGCCACTGCGGAGCATCTTCTAGTGGCGTAGTCGACAGTCTAGCTTTTTGTGCATGATGTCGTTGGGCATCTAGGCGCGACTCCTAAGCAGGGCTGCGCAAAGATACTTTGCAATTGTATCACGACACGATACGAGATACTCGGGCAACAAGTATTTGAGATACTGATATAAGATACTGCCGCAATTATTGTGTCCGATACTATACTCTCCATTTGAATCTTCAGATACTTCGATATATTCGCAAATTTCTTATTATATATCTATCTAATGTAGCAGAAAATGTGTGAAAGCTACTAGACGCAAGGCAACCCCATTCTTGCATTCATCAGACTTCCTAACAAAACACCACGCAAGAGAAACTTCGATAACGACACTATAGCGGCATCATAATTTGCGCGAAAAACGGCTCACGCATTGGCGCGCTGTGGCTACGTTGGCTATGATCAAGCGTCACGTCACCGACACAACTAAAAGTGAAAAAAAGAATTCAAGAAAATAAAAGGTGGGCTGCGCGCAGCCGTTCCCGCTTGTCGAAACGGCGCGAGCACCACCACGTGACTCTGCTCCACCAATAGAGACGCGCAGACCTCATCGCCTGGCCTCGCTGGGGGACTCTGGCGGAAAGATAAAATAAAGTCGTTGCCTTTAGTTGTATCCAGGTGCCTCAGTCGCAGCAGTATCAATTTCAGAAGCAGAGTTGAGCAACGTTTATTGTTTCTCACTGTCATGTTGCGATAGCCAGTATCTTGTATCTTAAGACGCACGATACATTCATTCATGTATCATAGATACAGATACTGATACACGTCGTGCCAGAAATATTATGATAGAGAGACAAAATACCCAAAAAGTATCTAACATAGTATCTAATATGCATGTATCTTCGATACTGCCCAGCACTGCTCCTAAGTAATGAATTTCCGTGCTCCCACATGGCCTGCTCGACCCAAGGGTGGCTAGATGTGGGCTTCTGCAGCCACGTAAGCATCATTGTGGCGTGCCTAGTTCCCAATGTAAACCTGCTAGCCTGTTATGCATGTGGGACATCACCGAGGGAGAGGCTACTAAAGAGCCGATAATTCTAAAAACTTCCCCGAGACTCCTGTTGCCGGAGCACTGCCCAACATCATCAGACCCTATGTAATCCGAGAAAGTGGCCATTATCGCGGCCGAGTATGTGATATTCAAAATGTCAAACGCAATCTACCCACTTGCATCGAAGCTCCATCAACCATGCAGTAAAGCGCCCTAAAACGAAGTTGCTTGATCAATAGTATAACTACAACAGCGAAGAAGACAGGCGCATCATCAACGCCTAGTGAGAGGATAGAAATGCGCTGCCGTATACCTACGTTGAACTTCTATCTACATAAGTCCGGTCTGGTCCCCTCACCATTATGCTCATTCTGTGGCGAAGCGGAGACACTAGGCCATTTCTTGTTGCCTCGCAGGCATTTTTTCTGTATAAAAAAAAAAACGACTACTCGAAATTCCGTTTCGCAATTTTGGCATAAATTCATCAGTGCCTGTGATCCTATCTTTTGGACCCTTCATTATTGGGTTTCACTCACAGAAGTGTTTGCTTGGCAATCGAAAATTACCTAATTGAAACCAATCGATTACTATGTTAGACTGACCGTCCTCCCTCCCCACCATAGCTTTCTTTTATTTATTATCTATTATTAGATTTTCTTTTTTATATATACACGGTTTTCTTCTGATTGTTTTTCCCCACACACAACATTTTTGATATTTAAGATCCAATGTTTAAATTGTTAACTCCCTTGTTTTTATACACCTAATTTAACCACCCGATTCATGGACAATCCCCCTGTGGGTATGTGCCACAGCCACTCGGGACAACAAGAACAACAACAACACCTCGCGCGCATGGTGCCTCACGTTCTACCAACAGACCACACTTCTATGTCCCGGCTCGCTACGTCAACGAGATCCCGTAATCTTCACCAGCTCCGATGAAAACGACGTCAACATTGGCTGTCTTCCTACAAACGTGTGGGTGCCTTGAACAAATGGAACGATAGCGATAAGTTGAACAATATGGTGTTCTACCTCACGGGCGTCGCGAACGTGTGCTTCCGCAACCACGAATGTAACCTTCGCACCTGGCCCGGCTTCAAGACGAGCTCCACGTAAACTTTAGGTTGTACGCGGTGCGATAGCTTGTTGCCGAAGAGCACTTGCGCAGCCGTTCCCAACAGCCTGGTGAGAACTTCACAGACTACATAGAAGACGCCGTCGACCTTTGTAAACGCGTCAATGCATCAATGACTGAACCTGATAAGATCCGTCATATGTTGAAGGGAATCGAAGACGACACCCGTCAAACGCTCCTATCGAAAAACCCACGAACCATCGTCGAAGTGACTGACCTTTGTCAGAGTTATGATGAACTCCGCAGATATCTCTGACCCGGCGTCCATCCACACAGGATGCCTCGATCTCGAGCTTAACCTCAGTTCCCGACTACGGCCCTCTACCATGCACACCTGCTGGGAATCGCTGGATTGTTGTCACCGTGGGTCACCTGACGCGTTATGGAAAAACGGCTGCCCTACCAATCGCCACAGCCCGCGACGTTGCGTCCTTCCTCTTGACACACTTCGCGCTTCGTCGTGGTGCGCCATGGAAAGTTTTGAGTGACAGAGGACGTGTCTTCCTTTCCGAGGTACTTAACGCACTCTTTACTGCATGCCGTACTGTCCATCGCACCACTACTGCCTCGCACTTTGGGTGGCATCCTATCCAAGTACATTGCGTGCGACCGCACCAACTGGTACCTCGTTTTACAATATTTGGCTTACGCCTACAACACCGCTTCACAGGCCACGACGGCATTTTCGCATTCTTACTCGCATATGGCCGTGAACCTTCCTGTACGCTCGGCGCAATTATCCCTTACCGACCTGATCCATCCGAGTGCACGTCGCTGTCTAAGGTTTCCAGATATGCCCAGGAATGCCGCCAGCTCTACCGCTCTTTGACGACTGAAGACCAATGGCAGCAGAAGTTACGTCGCAATGGCGACCGACAAACCTGCGCATATCAGCCGGAGTCTTTAGTCTGGCTCTGGATTCCTTCGACCACTCCCGGTCTTTCCTCTAAAGTCCTCGCCAAGTACCACGGTGGTTATCGCGTCGTGCAGCGGTAGTCCCCTGTCAGTTGACTTGGGTGCTAGACTACACTACAGTGCACTACACTACCCTACACTAAGCTACGCTAGGTCGCACTACAGGGCACCACAATAGACACAAAGCTGCAGTTTGCTGCTATAAGCGGACGAAGGGATCCGTGGAAATCCAGGCAACATAGGGGGACAGTTTTCTTCATCAATGAGCACAAAAAGAAATGAGCAAATAAAGTAAAATCCAATGAGATTACACGTTGAACAGAAATATAATAACAAAACAGTTTTATGCACCACATTTAGTTCTGTAGCATTTAATTTACTGCTTCACAAGAACCCTTCACACAGATCCCTAAATGTTTATCGGATTCTAATACTTCTTTCTGTAAAAATGATTGCCAACCTCGATATCACATAAACTTCCTTCTCTTCCTTCCTTCTTGTTCTTTTTCTTTTTTTGAGAGGTTTGGGGGGGGGGGGGCGCCGCGTATGCGTTGTTCGTGGCTAGATGGTGAAAGTGGGCAGACGTTGCGGCAGCCAGACTGAGCTTCTTCTGATAAAACGGGTAGACACTCTTGACCCTTCTGTCGCACAGTTTCCTACTAAATTTACTAGAGTGAACTCTGGCGCTCCGATCGTTCAGCTACCATTGGAATGATAGCTGTCGCATGGATTTGTCATCGTACCTGTGCCTGCAGACATTTCTGTGCACATTAAAAAAACACGCTGCGAATCATTACCTTTACAGCTCAATGTTTTATTTAATACGGTGAATTTGCAAAGTCTCAAAGCCGTATGAATCCAGCAGGACGACGCTTAGGCATATTCGTGCATGCATACTAACAGTCATTTTTACGGTGGGCATAGTACACTTGCAGCTCTCGTCGATGCTAGCTAGCGTCAGAGATCTCTCTAGTGGTCTTTGCAGGAAAGTCTATGGCTTTCCCCCTTCTCGAAAACTGAATATTGTTCTATGCTTTCACTACGCTTCATCTCATGCCTGCAGTAAAGTTTGGGCGTTTTGTGTTTAGTAGCTCCAACTGTTTATGAATCTATTGGCACCAATCACTTAAACAGAACATCTTCACACATATACTTACCTTACGTGCGGTTATGATAGCTTAAAGGATGTAAAGAGAAAATGAAGAATATTATCAGTGCACATTTACTTTACACTTGCTTCTAATCATAATTACATATGCAGGCAGAATTCGCAGAACACCCAGAGCAAGCGTGGAGGCTTTTCAAGATCGAGCTTGTTAACGGAGCATTGTAAATTCGGCTCCATTGAAAGGCGGCGAACTTGGCCATGGTTTCATTTATGCCCGTTCTCTGCCTGTGAGTGACCGCACTTCAAGATCAAGCTAACGTAGAATTCACCGACGATTACGATACTACCAAAGCCAAATTTGAGTGCAGCTCTATACGTGATGGAAGTATACTTGTCAGTATTTTGTACTATGATTATATAGGCACACGGATTATCTGTGAGTAGCCTGGCTGGCGCGGACAATCTGGCACGTGCGGAACATGACAAACGTAACGAAGTGTGACGCGACGGCCACGCTAATCGGGAGAACGCGAGATGGAGCGCGTCGGCGTGAATTGCAGCATCCGCCGCACACAGACATCCGCTCACGCAGTGCTTTGTTTACATATTATGCTATCGGTGGACGCGCTCGCCGCATGCCTTATCGATCGCGTTATCGATGAGCACGGCGCACTACAATGACGCCGTCTCGTATCGGTCGTCACCGCAAATCCCGTTTTCTGTGGCACTATGCCTTTCTTCTCATGCTCTCGCCATACCCTCCACTTCCACTTTCCGCCTCGTGGTTCCACTGCATCCACTTCCGCCTTCCTCCTCGCGCTTGCACGCTGCACTGTCGGCAATTTATTTCTGTTTGGAATGAGGCAACAGATTATTGCCAAGGTTCACCAGAGACAAAAATAAATGAGCATTACCAGTGGCCAGACGCGATTCAGGTGGTTGAGTTTCTCCAGGAACAGCGGCAGACATCATGAGAACCCTGAAAAGGCACGGCCACTGTAGAGCATCTTC